>NC_090745.1:38881572-38884072 GCF_036898095.1 Palaemon carinicauda
TTTGCTAAGTGGTTTTCCAGATATGGTCAGGTCTTACCCGGTTGAGAGTTTTTATTTATCATGCCCGTCTTTTTCAGGTTATTTGAAACTGGCCATTATTGATAAATTTCCTATTAAAGATGTGGATTTGGTGTTAGGGAATGATGTCGCCCTAATGAATAAAACTTTCCCAATTGTGTTGAAATCCAGTAATGAAATATCAGCAGTTACTCGATCGAAGTCTAGTAGAGTTGAGTCGGTAGTTGATGTTGATTTGAGTAGTTTAGATCGTAGTGATAGTTTAGTTTAGATCGTAGTGATAGTTTAGTTGTAGATAGTGGTGTGTTGGATAATAAACTTTATTGGACTACTAAGGAACTTATTACAGCTCAAAAAGCAGATTTTAAAGACCTGCCAATTGAGTCTGGCGAAATTACTGATTTGACTGTCCCTTGATTTAAGAAACTTAATAATATTTTATACAGAGTAAGTAGACCTTTTGATGCCATTAACACAGGTTGTGAAATTTGTTAAGCAAATTATGGTTCCTTTTGTTTATCGAAAGGAGTTAATGACATTGGCTCATGAAAATGGTTTGGCTGGTCATTTTGGTATTTTTAAAACCACTCGTAAATTGTGTGAAAGTTATTTTTGGCCTAAGATGAAAAATGATGTTAAAAAATTTGTAAATAGTTGTGATGCATGTCAAAAGGTCGAGAAGCCTAATCAACCAATTCCAAAGGCACCATTACATCCTATTCCTGTTGATTTTGAACCGTTCAGGGAAGTAATTATTGACGTTGTAGGTCCTCTGCCGAAAACTCGTAGTGGCAATCAGTATATTTTAACAATTATGGATAGGATGTCTCGATATCCTGAGGCAATACCACTGCGAAATGTAAAAACTATTAAAATTGTTGAAGTGTTGATTGAATTTTTCACCAGGTTCGGTATGCCCAAAGTAATTCAGTTCGATTGTGGGTCTAATTTTATAAGTAAATTATTTAGGGAGAAGATGGCCGAGTTGAAAATTAAACATGTGACTTCTTCCCCGCACCACCCTGAAAGTCAAGGTGTTTTGGAACGATTTCATCAAACCATGAAATCTATGATAAAAAAAATATTGTTTGGTTAATGGTTCCGAATGGGATAAGGAACTACCTTATTTATTATTTGCATTTCGGTCAGTGCCGAGTCAATCTTTAGGATTTTCACCTTTCAGCCTTACTTTTGGTCATTGTGTGCGTGGTCCACTGGATGTGGTTCGTGAATCTTGGGAGAGGGACGCCCCTGATATAAATTTATTATATTATGTTAGTAATTTGGGTGAAAAATTAACGAAGGCTTCGAAGTTTGCTGGTGAAAATTTATTGTGTAGCCAAAAGAAAATGAAATACTTTTTTGACAGAAATACTAAGGAGCGTAATTTTGTGGTGGGTGATATTGTGTTGGTATTGCTTCCCATTCCAGGAAACCCTTTAAAGGCTGCATTTTCAGGACCATGGAAAATTTTAAAGAAATTAAGTGATGTTAATTATTTAGTTGAAACTCCTGAAAGGAGGAGACCCTACCACCTGTGTCACATAAATATGTTAAAAGCTTATAAAGGTCGTGACAAAGTTGTTCCCGTTACATTAATTGGTAATACTACAAAGTAAATAATGTAAATAAGTCTTTAAAAGTAATGTGCAACAAAAGGCAAAGCATCAATCATGTAAACTCAATAACTAGGACTGCATAACATATACAGTACTTTGCACTGTTTATCTAGGTTTACACTAAGTAATGTGGTTTCACAAATAATTGTATAGAAGTGTTATTTGATTAGAAAGTGAGTAATTTTGATGATGATTGTTTTGATAGTGCCAAATGGTCTAATGATAATGAAATTTTCTTTAGAAAATTTTTCAGATATGGTTTCACATTTAAATTTAGCAGAACAGGGATCTTTGAAAAAGTTAGTTTTTAGTTATAAGGATTTATTTTCGGATGTTCCGGGACAGACCACTGTCCTGGAACATGATGTTGATGTGGGTAACGCAACTCCGGTAAAACAATCCCCTTACATGTTAAATCCATTTAAAATTGATGTTGTGGATAAAGAGGTTGATTATATGTTACGACACGGGCTGATTGAACCCAGCAACAGGCCGTGGTGTTCACCTGTTGTTTTGGTAAAGAAGCAGGATGGTCAATTCAGGCTTTGTTTTGATTACTGCAAAGTCAACGAGGTCACAAAGCCTGATAGTTATCCTTTACCCAGGATAGAGGACTGTATTGACAGGATAGGGAATTCGAAGTATATAACTAAATTTGATTTGTTAAAGGGGTATTGGCAAGTTCCGCTGCCCAAACGGGCACATGATTTGTCAGCATTTGTAACGCAGCGAGGACTCTATCAATGTAAAGTAATGCCTTTTGGCATGAAGAATGCTGCTGCAACCTTTCAAAGGTTGATAAATACTTTGGTTCAAGGTTTAGAGGGGTGTGTTGTTTATAGCGATGATATTGTAATTTATAG
>NC_090745.1:38889072-38896572 GCF_036898095.1 Palaemon carinicauda
CTGTTTAATCCCGACCAGGAAGAAGCTTTCTTTCATCGCAACCCATCTCTACACGTACTTCGCCTTCGTCCCAGGATGATATCGGTGGGTCTGTAAAACTCAGGTGGAGTTTTTATTATGTCAATCCGAAATCATTTAGAGGGATAATGCCATCCCATATAAATTTGACTTCCAATTATCATCGCTTACTTTTTTCGATAAGTTTTATTTTTTCATACCTTTCAATTTTGTAACGACTTTGTACCCTTTTTAGTTTTGTAACGACTTCGTACCCTTTTCAGGGATATCATAAATTGTACTACGTGGACTCCAGTTTGGACTATGGGTGTATATTTATTTACATAAGTTTTCCAAGGTATACAACATGCCAAGTGTTATGACGTGTTTCACATAATAATTTTATTTTAATATGTATTTATACGATCGTTGTGTAGTATATAATTAGACATTTTATTAATATTTAAGGTATTTGGAAGAAGCTGAATTACTGCGGTTCCCCCTTGCTTCACGATGGTCAACTTTGTGTATTAGCTGCCGCATCAGCATCTGGATGAATTAGGATATTTATCAAATACAATAAATTACTTAATTTTTTTCACATTTTAATTATCCTTATTTAAATCCTGGTGTTTGTAAATTAAAATTCAGTGTAGGGACGGCTGCGAAGAAATGTGCGAATGGTTGTCGGTGGCCAAAAAACTTGTAAGTAAGCCATTGCTTGGTGCGGTGTACTCCACTGTAACTTAACATTTCTCTTTACATGACGTAGATAGGGGCATGGAATTTTTGGTAGGCACAGGTGCTTGCCATTCTCTTCTGCCACGGCCACTCTCCAGGACATGACGTAGTTTATTTTAATTAAGTCTGCCGACATTCACCTGGTAGTTGCCAACAGATCTGCGATACCCACCCATGGATATGAAACCCTCACATTATCGTTTGGAAGCGGCAAATATATTTCTCATTGGTAACATCACATTGCTAATTCTCAGCTTAGCGATGGTTAGTCAACGCGAATTCATACTCCTTGATGCTTCTACAACCTACGTGCTCTGACCTCACTCTTTGCATCAACACATCCATGGATGCCTACGCCCAGATCGTCACATCATACCCCGATTTTCCCGTTCAGAATTTCATCAACACCCACGGTTACTGTGAAACCCGGTATTTGTCACCATATCAAAGGGATGGGGCTTCCATTATTTGTCAGTATCAGACATCTGGCAATGGATTGTTTGGCTTTTTGTGTCCATGTGAGGATTACAGGCTCCTGAATATCCAGACAGAACCGGATCACTAAGCCCTCCCAAACATCGCCGATGTGACCTACTACTTGCACAAAGTGATGGTTTTCTTCACGCTCGACCTCTTAAAGGGGTATTATCAGGTGCCCATGAACTCAGAAGACAACCGCAAGACCTCCATCACCACCCCCTTTGATACATGCACCTCCAATGGTGTGGCCACTTTTCAACGTCTCATGATGACCTCCAAATCTGTGAATGTTACGTAGACGTCATACTTGTGTTCTCTTCTGCCAAAGAGGAAAACCTCCATCATCTACGTATCGCACTCGACTTCCTACAACTTAAAGTCTGGTACAATAAGTATAATTGGAAGACTGAACCCCCTTTCTAAGAGGGTAGCAGCCCTCAACCGTCAAAGCACTGCAAGAATTTTTGGACACGATCAACTATTATTACCGTTTTCTGCCAGCTGCCGCTGCCATTCATGCCCCTTTCTATGCTTCCCTCAAAGAAAAGCCAAAATACCTATAGTAGGATCCCCTTCAAGAAGCGTTCTTCTGCAGCGCAATGAATGCCCTATAAACCACTGTTGCTCTCACTTTCCCCGTACCACATGCACCTTTTCTTCTCTCCACCAATGCCAGCGACTTCGCAATTTGGGCAGTCCTTGAGCAGGTGGTCACTGGCTCGTCCTGCCCATTGACCTTCTTCAGTAGAAAACTGCCCAAGGCAGAATTGGGCTACTCTACATTTGACTGCGAATTGCTCGTGTTTCACTTGGCTGTCTGTCACTTTTGACATTTCCTGGAAGGTATGCTCTTTATTATTCGCATGGACCACATGCCTATGGTGCATGCCTTTACTTGACATTCCAATGCCTGGTCTGCCCATCAGCGCCAACATCTCTTAAACCTGGCCAAATTCAATTTTACCTGTCAGCACGTCCCTGGGAAAATTAATCCAATTGCCGATGCTTTGTCATGAAACACATTGGTGGCCATTAACATGGGGTTGGTTTACAACGCCTTGGCAGAAGCCCAACAAAAAGATCCAGTGTACCAAGTATGTAGGACAACCTGCACATCCATTCGGAGGACGTACCTCTAAACAAATCCACCGCCTCTCTCTTTTGTGACCTCATTACTCTAAGACCTATATTGTAAATGCCTTCTCCCATGCGCTGACAGGTGTTTGATTTCCTTCATGGCCTTTCACATCCCTCGCTCCAATTTGCTGCACAGCAAGTGAAGAAAAAGTTTATTTGGTATGGCATTACTAAGGAAGATAAGAATTGGGCCTGCGCCTGTACTTTATGGCAAATCTCAAAAGTACATCTACACACATTCACACGTTGTAGGTCCCCTACCCACATCACAAGGCCATCCTTACCTGTTTTCTGCCATCGACCGCTTCACTCGTTGGCCTAAAGCCATTCCTATGGGAACTGCAACATCTGGTTCATGTAGATCTACTTTACTCTCAAGAAGGATGAAGAGATTTGGTATTACTGAGCATATTATTTCTGATAATGGTATCACTTCCCCTTCTCAATTGAGGACATCATTACTGAATCTCCGGGGAATCACCCTTTATCAGAAAAACACATACAACATGCTGCCAACAGAATGGTTGAAAGTTTTCACCCAATCTTCAAAGCAGCTTTGATGTCCCATTGCAAACTCTCCAACTGGTTTACCCAGCTTACCATGGCCCTTTTTGGACTAACAACCACTCCTAAAGTTGCCCTGGATTAGTCAGAAGTTGAAATGGTATTATGGTCGTCCCTGCAATTTTTTTTTCCCATCTGCAACCTCCTTCGACAATCTCTAGCGTCTACGTTACATTGTGGGAAAATTTACTCCAGGCTTCCAGATTCACAAGCCCCGAGTAAAGCAACACATACTGACAGATATGCACTCAGCAATGCATGTTTTCCTTGTCAAGGACACTAGCAAGGCCCCGTTAAGACCCCCTTACACGGGACCTTTCTTCGCCATCCGTCATACGCCAAAAGCATTCCTCCTCAACGTGAGTGGTAAAGAAGACTGCGTCTCCATTAATTACCTAAAATCTTCATATCTCCTGCCAGATGACCCCCCACCCCCAAATATACACATCTCAAGAGCGGGCACCCTATTTTACATGTATTTTATTTTTAGGAGGGGGAACCCATATACCGCACATTTATCACACACGCTCGTACTCTGTGAATGTATTTTGGTTTTGTATATTATAGTTATCACTCTCCCCTCTCATGGATAACCTGTTCACGCCTGTATTTTCCTGCATCATTGTTCGTGAATTTTTTGCCATTCTTGACTAGAAGGGCTTGTATATATAATTTTGCCACTTCCAAATAAAGTTAGTTGTATTCAACTCATCTCCTAACAGCTCACTTGCATAAAGACATCAGATAGGTCAATTAACGTCTAGGGTTTGGACAGATTTTATCACAAAACTGGACAGTGCTGATTGGTGATGGTGGAAGGTTTTCATTTCATCGCTCATAGCTAACAAACCTAGAATGGATAGCCCTGACTAGTACAGCTTTGCTTATCTATCATGGTGATACGCCATCCTATTCACCATGTTAAGGTACATATATATATATATATATATATATATATATATATATATATATATATATATATATATATATATATATATATATATATATATATATATATACATATACATACAGTATACATATATATATATATATATATATATATATATATATATATATATATATATATATATATATATATATATCACATACATACATACATATACCAAAGGCACTTCCCCCAATTTTGGGGGGTAGCCGACATCAACAATGAAACAAAACAAAAAAGGGGACCTCTACTCTCTACGTTCCTTCAGCCTAACCAGGGACTCAGCCGAGTTCAGCTGGTACTGCTAGGGTGCCACAGCCCAACCTCCCACATTATCCACCACAGATGAAGCTTGATAATGCCGAATCCCCTACTGCTGCTACCTCCGCGGTCATCTAAGGCACCGGAGGAAGCAGCATGGCCTACCGGAACTGCGTCACAATCGCTCGCCATTCATTCCTATTTCTAGCACGCTCTCTTGCCTCTCTCACATCCATCCTCCTATCACCCAGAGCTTTCTTCACACCATCCATCCACCCAAACCTTGGCCTTCCTCTTGCACTTCTCCCATCAACTCTTGCATTCATCACCCTCTTTAGCAGACAGCCATTTTCCATTCTCTCAACATGGCCAAACCACCTCAACACATTCATATCCACTCTAGCCGCTAACTCATTTCTTACACCCGTTCTCACCCTCACCACTTCGTTCCTAACCCTATCTACTCGAGATACACCAGCCATACTCCTTAGACACTTCATCTCAAACACATTCAATTTCTGTCTCTCCATCACTTTCATTCCCCACAACTGCGATCCATACATCACAGTTGGTACAATCACTTTCTCATATAGAACTCTCTCTACATTCATGCCCAACCCTCTATTTTTATTATTCCCTTAACTGCCCCCAACACTTTGCAACCTTCATTCACTCTCTGACGTACATCTGCTTCCACTCCACCATTTGCTGCAACAACAGACCCCAAGTACTTAAACTGATCCACCTCCTCAAGCAACTCTCCATTCAACATGACATTCAACCTTGCACCACCTTCCCTTCTCGTACATCTCATAACCTTACTCTTACCCACATTAACTCTCAACTTCCTTCTCTCACACACCCTTCCAAATTCTGTCACTAGTCGGTCAAGCTTCTCTTCTGTGTCTGCTACCAGTACAGTATCATCCGCAAACAACAACTGATTTACCTCCCATTCATGATAATTCTCGCCTACCAGTTTTAATCCTCGTCCAAGCACTCGAGCATTCATATCTCTTACCACTCCATCAACATACAAGTTAAACAACCACGGCGACCTCACACATCCCTGTCCCAGCCCCACACTCATCGGAAACCAATCACTCACTTCATTTCCTATTCTAACACATGCTTTACTACCTTTGTAGAAATTTTTCACTGCTTGCAACAACCTTCCACCAACTCCATATAACCTCATCACATTCCATATTGCTTCCCTATCAACTCTATCATATGCTTTCTCCAGATCCATAAACGCAATATACACCTCCTTACCTTTTGCTAAATATTTCTCGCATATCTGCCTAACTGTAAAAATCTGATTCATACAACCCCTACCTCTTCTAAAACCACCCTGTACTTCCAAGATTGCATTTTCTGTTTTATCCTTAATCCTATTAACCACTACTCTACCATACACTTTTCCAACTACACTCAACAAACTAATACCTCTTGAATTACAACACTCATGCACATCTCCCTTACCCTTATATAGTGATACAATACATGCAAAAACCCAATCTACTGGTACCATTGACAACACAAAACACATATTAAACAATCTCACCAACCATTCAAGTACAGTCACACCCCCTTCCTTCAACATCTCAGCTTTCACATCATCCATACCAGATGCTTTTCATACTCTCGTTTCATCTAGTGCTCTCTTCACTTCCTCTATTGTAATCTCTCTCTCATTCTCATCCCCCATCACTGGCACCTCAACACCTGGAACAGAAATTATATCTGCCTCCTTATTATCCTCAACATTCAGCAAACTTTCAAAATATTCCGCCCACCTTTTCCTTGCCTCCTCTCCTTTTAACAACATTCCATTTCCATCTTACACTGTCTCTTTAGTTCTTGCGCCAGCCTCCCTTACTCTCTTCACCTCTTTCCAAAACTTCTTCTTATTCTCTTCATATGACTGACACAGTCCCTGACCCCACCTCAGGTCAGCTGCCCTCTTTGCCTCACGTACCTTGCGCTTTACTTCCACATTTTTCTCTCTATATTTTGCATACTTCTCTATACTATTACTCTGCAGCCATTCTTCAAAAGCCCTCTTTTTCTCTTCCACTTTTACCTTCACTCCTTCATTCCACCATTCACTGCCCTTCCTCATGCTGCCTCCAACAACCTTCTTGCCACATACATCACTTGCAATCCCAACAAAATTTTCTTTTGCTAACTTCCACTCCTCTAAATTACCAATTTCTCTTACTCTCACCTCGTCATATGCCATTTTCAACCTTTCCTGATATTTACTTTTTACCCCCGGTTTTATTAGCTCTTCAACCCTCACTAGCTCCCTTTTACATCCACCTACTCTATTCCCCCACTCTTTTGCTACAACTAATTTTCCTTCCACCAAAAAATGATCAGACATACCGTTAGCCATACCCCTAAACACGTGCACGTCTTTCAATCTTCCAAACATTCTTTTAGTTATCAACACATAATCCATTAATGCCCTTTCTACTACTCTTCCATTTGCCACTCTTACCCATGTATACTTATTTTTATCTTTATTTTTAAAAAAGCTAGCACTTATTACCATCTCTTGTTCAACACACATATCTACCAGTCTCTCACCACTCTCATTTTCACCTGGTACGCCATACTTCCCAATGACACACACATACACACACACACACACACACACACACACACACACACACACATATATATATATATATATATATATATATATATATATATATATATATATATATATATATATATATATATATATGTGTGTGTGTGTGTGTGTGTGTGTGTGTGTGTGTGTGCGGTCAAAAATATATTCCGTTCTTTCCTCCTTTTTTTTACCATCAACAATTATTTCTAGAAAACCTTTGTAATGGATACTGGTATGTGGAGAATATGTAATCACCTCCCTATGAATTATGTCATTTACATTAATAAAGACACTTAAATTTGCTGGAAATAAATTCTGTACCATTGTCAGTCACAATGAGTTAGGGCAAACCATGAGGCCTGAACCAATTATCAAGACATTTTATTAAATTGGTAGTACTAGTAAAATGCAACATTCCTATTTCAAACCGTCTAGAATAATTAATACAGAAACTAACGAATTTTCACCCTTTGTCAACGGACCATATATATCAACACCAATAGGCTGCCATTGTCTTTCTGGAGTGTGGTACAAGGGTTCTGGCCTATTGATACTACTCATTAAAAAAATGTTTTACAATTTTTAGCATACTATACTTCATTTTCAATACATAGGCACCAAACTTTTTGTATCCATCTACCTTACATTTTCCAATATACTGATGTTCCTCATGTGCAAAGTCAAGAATCTCTTTTCTTAAGCATTTAGGTTTTGCAATGCTTTGTCATATTAA
>NC_090745.1:38901572-38906572 GCF_036898095.1 Palaemon carinicauda
TACAAGAGCCGTAGCCTACCAGAGGTGTCCTGGACACTGTCGCTCGCTAGGTATAAATTAGTTAGTCAGAGCGACATTCCTGGTTGTTTTGCTTTAATAAATTTTAGCTATTTAGCATTACATAGGATTTCCTTTCGTGCTTAGTATTATTTGGCGAAGTATTTGCCATTCTGGCCTACGCTAGGCCATGTAGCCTAGTCGTTTGGTCCTAGTACTTCATGCATGATTTTGGTTTTTCCGAGTGTAATTAAAATTTTATTGAAGCTTTAGGCTATATTTTATACATTTTAGACTGTGTGGAATATTTCCAAGATTGTATACGTGAGAGTTTCGGTGAATTAGGTAATCGATTCTCTTGGTGCCTAGGCTAATTGCTTATGGAGCCTTAGTATACTTTATCATACTCCCCGGTTGCTTTCTTTTCTTCGGAGAAGGTATGCAATCCCTTTCCCTCTGTTTAAGCCTTGGGCTTATCCCTAAGTGGTTTTTTCCGAATTTATTTTCGATAAAACTATACTAGGGTGTTACTGTACCTTCCTGTTCCTGTAGTTATGGTTCAAGAGGGACAGAACAAGAGAGTTTTTAGTCTGAGTCTGTGTTGTCTGGCTTGGGGCAGAGTCCCCCCTCGCTGACCTAACACATACAAAGGGAGCTTAGCTCCCTCAGGTCACTACCGAAGGTTTCTGTAGTTATGATTCCTTCTTTTGTGATCTACCAGACTAGTCCTGTTGCTGTTCTCGGGGGAGGATAAGTTCTTCCCTTGGGAGTAGCAACGCCTTCCTTGCTTTGGTGCTCTGGAAGCTGGCAAGTATTGCTGGCCTTTCCCCTTAGATCTCCCTTAGGCTAAGATAAGTTTCTTGGCTGCGGGTGATCTGTCACTAAAGCAAGGTTGGCAGGACCCTCTTGTCCCTTCCCCCTCTATCTCCGTAATGGCCTAGCCATTACTGTACTGTACCTTACCGGCCGGCAGAGCTGGCCGGCAGGGGTCTTACTGTACTGTACGTCGTTCTACTTCTGGACCTAGTATAGGTTGGGATGTGGAATTGACTCAGCTCATTGCCGGCCGGCAGAGCTGCTGGCCGGCAAGGGTCTTATGTTTTCGAGTGCTGCCCGGACCTCTCTTGGTCCCTCATCCATGCCTGCCGGCAGAGCCGGACGGCATTGGTCAAGGAAGCCTGAATTAGTTTCTCCCCTTCCTTATATGCACTCTTTCGGTTGCCGGGCTTGGAGGTTGTGTACACTCTTATCCCGGCATCCATTCTATTTTTCTTCTAGTGCTGTACCTGTCCCGGTTGCCGGCCTATGAGGCCGGCTGCCGGCCTCATAGGCCGGCAGCCGGGCAGGTGTAGTCCTCTGGTTCTTTTGCTGCCGGCTGGCATCGGTCTTGTACCTTTGCCGGCCGGCTTATGTCAGTCCTTGTCTGCCGGTCACCAAGAGTGTGGCCGGCAGCTGGGTACTACCTTGTGTAGTTGCTGGCCGGCAGCCATTGCCAGCCAACACTGGCTGTTACCGGCCGGCAGTTGCTGCCGACCGGCACAGGCATTTGAACCAGAGTGCTGCCGCCCTATAGCTGTTAAGTAGTATACTTTAAAGCTAGTTGTGGTGTGTGCCGGCCGGCAAAGGCAGGCCGGCACACATCCCCCCATACTGTACTAGTATTCTTCTGTATAGCATATACAGTAAGAAGAAAACAATAGTAAAGGTTTTGGTACAGCACTGTATCTTCTAACACTATTGTGTTTTCTTGCACATCCCTTTGCTGTTGCCCTCAGATAGGAAGCTGAGTTCTTCCCTGTCTATTATCCAGGATTTTAAAATCATTGCTTAGGTGTGAGCTCCACCTGTTTCCTCTGGAAACCTTGCATTGGTTACTCTAGAAGAGATAAACCATTTTTTATTTTATTATCTGGAAGGCTGCAACAATGGGTTGTGAGGGAAACACAAGTGTGTGTCTTTCCTTTCTGAATTGTTATGCTAGACTATGCATATCCAGTGATACATAGTTCACTTGATACTCGTGGAAATTTCTTCTCTTTACAGAAGGACACTCCGAAGTGGGGAAGTGCTTTCTGCAATGTCAGCAGCAAGAACCTCTGCGGACATGAGTTTTGTAGGAGACACGCAGCATACGCTGTCTCCAAGGATGATCTCCGGTATTGGGACCCTCAGGTATGTACTGTGTGCACTAACCTGATTAATGAGACATTTAAATAGCTAGGAAGAAGCTTTGCACCTGGGTAAGGGGCTTCCAAAAGAACACTTCTGGCCCTTATCTTCCAAGTGAGAAGATGAGGGCGTATCCTTTCCCTAAGGCATCAGCTGATGCAGTGATTCCCCAGCCTCAAGAGGAGATCCCTAAGTTCAGATCCAGGTGGATGCTGAAGTCGCGGTCGCGATGCAAGACATCCAGCTAAATGACAGGATGTCTGATGTGGACGGGTGTCAGGAGGAAGACCTCCTGGCAGAAGCCCAGGATGAAGTTCAAGCCCCTCTACATCGGCCGGTCTCCCAGTAGAGCTGGGACAGGCCCTCTCTTCTATTGTTGGAATGATCCAACAAATGCAGAAGGAGAATCAGGAGAAGGCGGCTGCAATGGAACTGCGAATGCAGTGCCTTGCAGAATCACATGGGCCCCAGAAAAAGCTCAATGTGAAAGACCTTCCCTTGTGCTCAGATGCTAACCCATGGAGGTATGCTGAGCACATGCCGATGACGACTGGAAAGATCGTCATCTCGGATAAGCTGGGCTCAGTTCCCCTGGAGGGTGGAATTCTGGCCCAGCAAGGCATCATATCCGGACTGTTATGTCCGGCTGAGGAAGGAACCAGCTTCAAAGGAGGAGACAGAGCCGAAGGAGGTCATAGTGATGGACTATGCTAAGGCTCAAGCTCTACTTTCATCCTCGATGAAAGAGAGGGGCTTCTCTAACTCAAAGGTAGCTGCATTGAATAGGAAGCTCCCTTCCTTTGTGTCCTCGCCTACTAGAGCCTTCCCCCTTTTACAGAAAGGGTTTCTGGCTGAACTAAAAGCAATCGAGGCCGGCAAGTCTTGCCCCTCCCTAGAGGAGTGTAAACCCTTGTCGCTGGCCCTGCCTATGGACCACAAAGACTGGAAGGACGTCCATCTTACGTTCTCAGTGGGAAAGTTGGAGGCTGATATTGCCGGACGTCAGTTCGGCAAGGACCTCCCTAAGCTGTCTGACTTTCTTTTGCGAAGTGAGTTCGATACAAAAGAAAGACTGACTGCCTCAATGTCTCTTCAGACTACTCTCGAGACGATGGCAAGTGACCCCAAGGTCCATGAAATGTTCATGGTAGTGGCCAAGCCTCATCTGGCCTCAGTGACGAAGGACCTTTATGGCTTCGTCAAGGCAAGGAGAGCTTGTAGGGAGTTCGTGTTTACCTCGGCTACGTTGAGGCACGAGCTAAAGAAACTAATCTCCTCCAACATTTGGGGAAAAGACCTTTTTCCCTACCGACTTGGTCAAAGAAGTTGTTGATAAAGCCGCCTTGGAGAATAGAAACCTTCTCCAGAAGTGGGGCCTGGCTATCAAAAGAAAGTCTTCCCCAGATGAGGGTCCTCAACCAAAGAGGAAGACTATGAGGACTAGGCTACCGTCTCGGCCAGCCAAGCCTCTTAGACAGCAACAGCAACTGCAATTGCCATTGCCCCCAGTGCCCCAGATCGTGGCACAAACACCGACCACCTTTCAGTGGGTACCCCAGGCCGTGTCGACACAGTCCACGGCATTCACCCCAGCGTTCGAAGGGCAGTCTACTTCCTTTCGATCAAAGCCTAGAGGAGCAGCCAGAGGCTCGTCTAGACGCCCCTCAAGGGGAAGGGGATTCAGGGGTGGTCGTGGTCAGGAAGGCAAGACCTCAGGACGGCAGTCCAAGTGAGGTGATACCGGTAGGAGGGAGACTTCTGAAATTTCGGGAACGGTGGACCTTCGATCCCTGGGCCCACAGCCTACTCAAGAATGGACTGGGCGGGAGCTGGTACAGCACTCCACCCCCGTACCTTCGGTTTTTCCAACACTCCACCCCCGTTATGGAGGAGTACGTTCAAGAACTGTTGGAGAAAAAGGGTGAAGCCCATCAATTTCTAAGGGAGGCTGTTTTGTGTTCCCAAGAAAGACTCGGAAAAGCTCAGAGTCATTCTGGACTTGTCGCCACTTAACAAGTTCATAGTGAATTGCAAATTCAAAATGCTAACACTGCAACACATAAGGACCTTACTGCCCAAGAGGGCATATTCCGTCTCTATAGCCTTTTCAGACGCCTACTAGCACATTCCAATTAGCCATCGACTCTCCCCCTACCTAGGGTTCAGGCTACAACGAAGACTATACGCCTTCGGAGCCATGCCATTCGGGCTAAACATAGCCCCCAGGATTTTTACAAAGCCTGCAAGCGTAGCTCTCAAACAATTTCGCCTAAAGGGAATTCAGGTAGTAGCCTACCTGGACGACTGGTTAGTGTGGGCAGCATCCGAGACAGAATGCTTGCAAGCTTCCAGTCAAGTGATCCAGTTCCTAGAGTACCTAGGCTTCAAGATCAACAGAAAAAGTCTCGACTTTCTCCATCTCAAAAGTTCCAGTGGCTAAGATCCACTGGGACCTTTTGTCACACACCGTTTCTCCACCCCGGCGAAGAAAAGGAAGGAGATAGCGGGTTCTGTCAAGAGACTTCAAGATTCCGAAAGGATATCAAGACACGAGCAGGAGAGA
The DNA here is from genome assembly GCF_036898095.1 of Palaemon carinicauda. NCBI lineage: Eukaryota > Metazoa > Arthropoda > Malacostraca > Decapoda > Palaemonidae > Palaemon > Palaemon carinicauda. The sequence goes on from NC_090745.1 coordinate 38,906,302, forward strand.
GTACTGCGCTCTCTCCAGTTTGCTTCGGTGACAGACCCAGTGCTAAGAGCACAGCTAAAGGATGCAATCGGAGTTTGGAGAAGTTATGCATCAAACGCGTGAAGAGATCTGAGAAGACCAGCCGCTTCGGCTAAGTACTCTTCTCAGGCCTTGGTCCCAAGCCAGACATCTAAAGAAGTCAGGTTCTTCTTCAGCCACCTCCCCCGTCGGTGACGATTCACTCAGACGCCTCGAAGGAGGGATGGGGAGGTCACTCTCATCGGAAAAAAGT
>NC_090745.1:38912226-38934726 GCF_036898095.1 Palaemon carinicauda
ATATATATATGATTCATACCAGAAATAGATTGTTCTAAATCCCAAACCTGAAATAATTTAGCTGAAACTAACCATTTCAATTAGGTTTCCTTTAAACCTCAATACCCTTCGGCCTTCGTCCGGATATCTTAAGCTTCCTTCAAACTGCTAAGTCGAGCGTTTAACGTCTTCAGAACTTTTCAACTCAACTCCATAAAATCAAATCACGTAGTTTATTATTATTATTATTATTATTATTATTATTATTATTATTATTATTATTATTATTATTATTATTATTATTATTATTATTATTATTATTATTATTATTATCATTATCTTTATTGTTGTTGTTATTATTATTATAAAACAAGCGAAGAATGGAATTTTCGCGAGTCCTAAACGAATTCGGAATAAAATCTCCTCTGATGCATGGAATTCTGAATGCCTCCAGAACGGAATCTCAGAACGGTTTCGTAAGAAAACTTTCCCAGATTTCCAAATGACTTCAGAAGAAATAGCCATAGACTTTAGCATGAAATTCTGAATGCCTCCAGATCGGAATCTCAGAACGTTTTCGGAAGAAAACTTTCTCAAATTTCTAAAAGGCTTCTGAAGAAATAGCCATAAACTTGAGCATGGAATTCCGATTGACTCCAGAACGGAATCCCAGAACGGTTTCGGAAGAAAACTTTCCCGAATTTCCAAAAGTCTTCAAAGGACATAGCCGTATACTTAACATGGATTTCTGAATGACTCCAGAACTGAAATTTCCAGGAGCAGTCCTGAACGGCTCTTCCCCAAGCTTCAAATGACTTCTGAAGACCTGATCTCATTTTTTTCAAACGTAGCCTGCAACACCTCACATGATCTGTATGTAGCTGACGAAATCTAACCAAGGCATTGCACGTCAATTAGGAGTAAAAGGAAATGAGTTGATGACTGGGAGAAGGATTTCACTTAACTCTCAGAGATCGCGTTCTGGAGGAATAGGAAGCTGACGGTAAGAATTATGTGTTACGTCTACAGGGTCAGTTGGAGGCTCTTCGGAACACCAACTACAGATGGTTTTGATTGCTGCTGAAGTTGCCGATCGTTCGTTTTATATCGCCCGACCTATAGAAAGACACGGGATCTTCCGTTGGCAGCTGAGCCCAAGCTTTTGCGACGATGTCTTATTATAGAAGACTCTTGGAAAAAGTACGAGGCTTTGTACTGGTGCCAAAACGGATTGCGTGAAATGAGGATGGAGGCAGGATGGTTCAACTGAACGGTGAGTGACGTGTAGTTCTTCAACAGTATTGTCCAAAACTTCGTCATTGAAGTAAGGACATACCCAGACGACATTGGTAAATATATTGTGTTGCTCGTCATTTACTTTGGCATGATAGTGTATGCGAAAAAATCGATAGTATTCATCTCTTCATCCATCGCCCAGATAGGTGAAGAATAAATGCCTTCGATTTCCCTAAGGAATCTGACGAAGTGAGGACTCGTGGCACTGAAATCTCTTTTGAAATCTAGAAGGACACTGACGAACTAAGGAAAAGAGACAATGAAATCTCGATAGAAAAAGATAATCTATTGAAAGAAGATCTTGACAAACTAGAAGACAGAAGAGAACAGTGAAGAGAAGCCTCTAATGCCAGAGGTAAGACACCTAAAAACAGAGAGCCTCTAATGCTAGAAGTAAGGCACCTCAAAATATAGATCGAAGACCCTTTAATGCTAAAAGTATGGAACCTACAAATGTGTGTCAAAGAACTTCCAATGCTATAAGTATGGGAGCTATAAAGAGAGGTCAAAGAACTACTAATGCTAGGAGTGTGGGGGCTAAAAAGAGAGGTCAAAGTTCTTCTAATGCTAAAGATGTGGGAGCTAAAAAAAAAAAGAAATATTAAGAGGTAAAGAACTTCTAATGTTTGAGGTGTGGGAGCTAAAAAGATCTCAAAGGACTTCTAATGCTAGAGGTGTGGGAGATAAAGAGAGGTCGGAGAACTTCCAATGCTAGAGGTGTGGGAGCTAAATAGAGGTCAAAGAATTTCTAATGCTAGAGGTGTGGGAGCTAAAAAGAGGTCAAAGAACTTCTAATGTTAGTCTAATCCTAGAGGTGTGGGAGCTAAAAAAAAGGGTCAAAGAACTTCTAATGCTAGAGGTGTGGGAGCTAAGAAGAGGTCAAGGAATTTCTAATGCTAGAGGTTTGGGAGCTAAAAAGAGGTAAAAAAATTCTAATGCTAGAGGTGTGGGAGCTGAAGAGAGGTCAAAGAACTTCTAATGCTAGAGGTGTGGGAGCTAAAAAGAGGTCAAAGAACTTCTAATGCTAGAGGTGTGGGAGCTAAATAGAGGTCAAAGAATTTCTAATGCTAGAGGTGTGGGAGCTAAAAAGAGATCAAAGAACTTCTAATGCTAGAGGTTTGGGAGCTAAAAAGAGGTAAAAAAAAAACTTCTAATGCTAGAGGTGTGGGAGCTGAAGAGAGGTCAAAGAACTTCTAATGCTAGAGCTGTGGGAGCTAAAAAGAGGTCAAAGAACTTCTAATGCTAGAGGTGTGGGAGCTAAAAAGAGGTCAAAGAACTTCTAATGCTAGAGGTGTGGGAGCTAAATAGAGGTCAAAGAATTTCTAATGCTAGAGGTGTGGGAGCTAAAAAGAGATCAAAGAACTTCTAATGCTAGAGGTGTGGGAGCTAAGAAGAGGTCAAAGAATTTCTAATGCTAGAGGTTTGGGAGCTAAAAAGAGGTAAAAAAAAAAACTTCTAATGCTAGAGGTGTGGGAGCTGAAGAGAGGTCAAAGAACTTCTAATGCTAGAGGTGTGGGAGCTGAAAAGAGGTCAAAGAACTTCTAATGCTAGAGGTGTAGGAGCTAAAAAGAGGTCAAAGAACTTCTAATGCTAGAGGTGTGGGAGCTGAAGAGAGGTCAAAGAACTTCTAAAGCTAGAGGTGTGGGAGCTAAACAAAAAGGTCAAAGAACTTCTAATGCTATAGGTTTGGGAGCTAAGAAGAGGTCAAAGAACTCCTAATGCTAGAGGTTTGGGAGCTAAAAAGAGGTCAAAGTACTTCTAATGCTAGAGGTGTGGGAGCTAAGAAGAGGTCAAAGAACTTCTAATGCTAGAGATGTGGGAGCTAAAAAGAGGTCAAAGAACTTCTAATGCTAGAGGTGTGGGAGCTAAGAAGAGGTCAAAGAACTTCTAATGCTAGAGGTGTGGGAGCTAAGAAGAGGTCAAAGAACTTCTAATGCTAGAGGTGTGGGAGCTAAGAAGAGGTCAAAGAACTTCTAATGCTAGAGGTGTGGGAGCTAAAGAGAGAGGTCAAAGAACTTCTAATGCTAGAGGTGTGGGAGCTAAAGAGAAAGGTCAAAGGACTTCTAATGATAGAGGTGGGGAAGCTAAAAAGAGGTCAAAGAACTTCTAATGCTAGAGGTATGGGAGCTAAGAAGAGGTCAAAGAACATCTAATGCTAGAGGTGTGGGCGCTAAACAAAAAGGTCAAAGAACTTCTAATGCTAGAGGTTTGGGAGCTAAGAAGAGGTCAAAGAACTTCTAATGCTAAAGGTGTGGGAGCTAAAAAGAGGTCAAAGAACTTCTAATGCTAGAGATGTGGGAGCTAAAAAGAGGTCAAAGAACTTCTAATGCTAGAGATGTGGGAGCTAAGAAGAGGTCAAAGAACTTCTAATGCTAGAGGTGTGGGAGCTAAAGAGAGAGGTCAAAGAACTTCTAATGCTAGAGGTGTGGGAGCTAAAAAGAGAGGTCAAACAACTTCTAAAGCTAGAGGTGTGGGAGCTAAAAAGAGGTCAAAGAACTTCTAATGCTAAAGGTGTGGGAGCTAAAAAGAGGTCAAAGATCTTCTAATGCTAGAGGTGTGGGAGCTAAAAAGAGTTCAAAGAACTTCTAATGCTAGAGGTGTGGGAGCTAAAAAGAGGTCAAAGATCTTCTAATGCCCTCTTAATGAGAGAATGCCTTGATGAAGTCATTGAGCTTCAGCATGGCATTTCACTTCCGTGCTAAAACTTGGTGACGGGCAAGAGGGCTCTCGAACTTGGGAAATTACTCCCCCAGTGCAAAACTAAATTTCTCTCTTTCTTATCTTTTTCTTCCTCTTTATATTGCTTCAACCTTCTCCTAATATTATAAACTTTCTTTCATGATGCTGTCCCAACCCTATGAGTAAAATTTTCCATATGTGTGTGTTTTTTTACATATATATGTATGTTTATTTTTTTTTTCTCTCTCTCTTTATGGCATGGGTGTTTCTACAACTGTTATTGCCACTTGGGAGCATGTTTCTACATCCGGTATTGCTGCCTGCTTTGATGAATGGGAAAGGGGTCACGGTTGGGAGGTGTTTGTGCTAAGCTATATATGAGAGTATTGGATGATCTCAGCCATCCCGACGATGGTTTGGACCTTTTTGGCGGAACTATTCTCAAGTGTTGGGTCTTCGGAATCCAGGGGGATCCAATGCTTGGGGTAGGACTCTCGGCTTTTGGCCGGAAGCCCGTCATTACAGATATGGGGAGGATGATTCCATAGTTTCTTGGTCTCAGTCCTAACAGGCGGGTTCAGCTTACACCTGTGCCTCTATATCTGTTTTGATGCTATCCTTCGGGTAGGGTATGGAGTGGATCATCTGGGAAGTATACTCTCACTGTGCCGGTAGTGGAGAGTGCAAATTTCCTTCCCAACATGTGATGCCTTAATGTTCTCAAGCAAGTAAATCAAACTATTCAAAAAATCACTCCTCTCTTTTCTTTATTCTGATGGATTCTTGTGACAATGACCCCACCTCCCCTGGATATGCTGACTCGCCCCCGGCACTGTTGACGACCTCTGGCAATTCATTTAAAGAAAACTCCGTTGACAACGTAGGAACTAAAAAGGACTGTTCTTTAAACATTCAGAAAAAGGGTAATTTGGGCAACACTGGAAAACTGAATGTCCTGCACGTTACCCAAATCCCTTTAAAAGCTAATTATGATGTGCTACATAAAATATTTGAGTGTTAAGGATCAATAAAAGAAATTAGAATGAAACTTCAAGATGATAACTGTGAATCTTGGTTATCATTTAATTGTCATGAGGAAGCATTTAATGCAAGCCGTAATATTGTTGATATTAAAGTAGGTAATATGAGTGTTAAGGATGCTCTGTGTGATGGGGCACCTAAAGATCTGGATGTCTACAGACCAGCAGACTGGGCTGATAAAAGATATAGAGGCAGATATGCCATCCCAAAGAAAGCCAAAACCACCAATGTGGCTTCTTGCTCAATCTGTAGGAGGTACGGAAAATTATTTCAAGATCTGCAAATTTCTTCAGAGGAAGGTAGGTACGATCGCACCTGGAGATATATCTCGAATCGGGAAGAAAAGTTACTTATTAAGGCCAAGTCATACACAGTCTGTTATACTGTCCAATTTGAAGACAGTAAATGATGATATAAAATTGGACATCAAACCCCATCTAAACTTTAGCTATGGAAGGGGAGTGGTTTTTAATAGGGATCTGTATGAATTTACTGAAGAGGAGATATTGGCTATGTGTCCTCTATCAGCGTGGAAAGTACATTAAGTACCTGGAACATCAATGATTGTTCTTACTTTCCAGGATGCGGATGTACCTTTCCAAATAGACATAGAAAACGAAAGGATCAGAGTTCAACCTTTTAAGCAGAAGCCACTGCAATGTTATAATTGCTTTAAATTTGGACATCCTTCCAAAGTTTGCAATAATGAAAAAATATGTAATACTTGCTCCAATATTTACCATGGGGATTGTACACTTTAGGCAAGGTGCTTAAACTACAACTCTAATCATAAATCTAATGATAGGGACTGCCAGTTTTATAAGTTAGAAGAGGCTGCCCTCAATAAATCAATTATTGAACATGTAAGCGTGGGGCATGCCAAGAGATTATTAAATAAATCTAATACTTATGCAAAGACATTAAAAACAGGAGAAAAAGTTCCTCGGGAATCATCTCGCCCACCTACTACTGTAGGTAGTTCTCGAAAAAGGAATTCACCATCTATTGATAAAGTGCTGCATAAGACAAGAACCTCTCCTCCTAAAGATTTATCATTGAGTATCAACAAAAAGACATTGCCCACCACTATCAAACCTTTGTCTCCCATTACAAAGGATAGTACTAACCTCTCCCAGGCCATATCCTTGCCTGATTTAATGGAGATTCCACCTGACACCAAGTTATCAGGGGTACCTGTAGTGGGGAAGGTACAAAAACCTGGTAACTCGCAATCTATTAATCGTAAAAGAGAGAGACCTCCATCTCTCTCACCCCCTTCCATAAGAAATACTAGAATTATGACATCAGATAAAAATGATGTTTTGTCTGTTGACGTTGGCGATCAACCAGAAGAAAATTTAAATAAATCAGAAATTCAAGTTGAGGTCCACCATCCCCCTCAACAAATATATAAAAAAGATACAAAGAAAAACACCAACGTAAAACCCAACATAACAAGACCATCTCTGAAGAAACCTACAGGTAATAATGTTAGATTAAAAACTGCTAATGGGAAGACCTCATCCAAGATGTCTTCCCGAAATAATCCATAGTTTTCTCCTCAATTTTGCAATAGAACTGTCAGGGTTTAAGGGCGAAATTTGAAGAACTTAAGCTCCTAATTCATGAACATTCCCCCATAATTGTATGTCTACAGAAAAGTATGCTTGATGCTAACACTCCTAGTCCTCGAGAGTATGTTAGCTATAGAACACCATATAATCATCAAGCAGGGAGCCATGGTGGAAGTCTCATGTACGTTCGTCGAGATGTTCCCCAAATACCTATGACTATATGTACAACACTGCAGGCAGTGGCTGTACAAATTGATATAGGAAGAAAATATACAATATGCTCTCTCTACTTGCCTCCAAATGATAATATTTTATATGATGATTTAGCAGAGGTTATTCATCAACTCCCTCAACCATTTCTCTTACTGGGAGATATGAATGGTAGACATCCTTTATGGGGTGATATTTTAGCATCCTTTATGGGGTGATATTTTAGCAAACACAAGGGGCAATATTATCTCATCAATTGTGGAGAATGAGGATGTGGGACTCCTTAATACAGGAGAGCCCACACACTTCCATGTTCAGACAGGTACCTCGTCATGCATTGACCTTTCAGTTGCAAGCTCTAACTGCCTTCTTGATTTTGATTGGAGGACATTAGATGATTGGCATACTAGTGATCATGCACCAATCATTATAAACACCAACAAGGGTCCGCCTTTGCAAAGATAGCCACGTTGGAATCTAGACAAGGCAGACTGGGTTAAATTTTCTGAGCTAAGTGAAATCGAAGGGAGAGCAGAACAGTTTGAAAGTATTGATGATGCCATAGACCTACTGAATGGAACTCTTCATACAGCAGGAATCAATTCAATTCCCAAAACAACAGGGTCATTCAAACGACGACCAGTCCCGTGGTGGTCTTCAGAACTAACTGCACTCCACAGAGCCACAAGAAGATCTCTAATACGATTGCGTAGACGCAGAACTGATGAGAATTTAATTATGTACAAGAAATGTAGAGCACAGTTCCGTCGTGCCATGAAAGAAGCAAGGCGCCAGTCATGGATGTCTTTTGTTTCCTCCATTAACAGTAGAACACCACCATCTTCTGTGTGGAGGAAAGTAAAAAAGATAGCTGGAAAATTCACCCCCAACCCACTACCAGTGTTGAAGGTGAATGGCCAGTATGTAACTGAAGCAAATGAAGTTAGCAATGCCTTGGCTAATCATTTTTCAAATGTATCCAGCAAGTGTGAAGGAGCCCCTGGTCACCAGTATAGGAGCACTGAAGAAGAAGAAAATTTTAAATTTTGCAACAAGAAGGGAAGAGTTGTATAATTCTCCTTTCACTGAAAGAGAATTTGATTCCGCACTTACTCATTGCAATGATACAGCCCCTGGACCCGATGGAATTCCATATGCAATGATTAAACATGTACATTTTAATACAAAGCTATTCATTTCAAGCATTATTAATAGAATATGGCATGATCATAGTTACCCAAGTGTTTGGGAACTAGTCATTATTTTAGCCTTTTTAAAACTCGGTAAAGACAAGTTTTTAGCAGCAAACTATCGTCCCATTGCATTGACATCTTGTTTATGTAAAATCATGGAGAAGATGGTCAATGCAAGGCTGATGTGGTACCTTGAAAAGAAAGGTATTTTATCACCGATTCAATGTGGATTCCGAAAAATGCACTCAATGACTGATGTGTTGATATGACTTGAGTCTTCTATTTGTGAAGCCTTTGCTTCCAAACAGCACCATGTTACAGTATTTTTTGACCTTGAAACGGCATATGATACCACATGGAGATATGGTATACTTAAAACCATTCATGAAATCGGATTGAGAGGAGAGCTGCCACTATTTATTCAGGCATTTCTTTCACATAGAGTTTTTCAAGTGAGAGTTGGGGATACTCTATCAGAGAGTAAGTGCCAGGAAGGAGGAGTTCCTCAGGGTAGTGTGCTGAGTGTAACCCTTTTTGCACTAGCAATTAATGGGATATCCTCAGCCATTCCCCAGGATGTTCTCTCAACATTATTTGTGGATGATCTCTCAATATCATTTGCTGGCACTAGAATGGCAATGGTTGAGAGAAAAATCCAACTCGCTATTGATAAAATTATCCAGTGGGCTGACATGAAAGGATTTAGGTTCTCGACAAATAAAACTACCATTGTCCATTTTTGTCGTATCCGGGGCGTACATCCAGACCCGGATATATACATTAAAGGTCAACGGATACCAAGTGCAAGAGAAGCTAAATTTTTAGGTTTGATATTTGATTGTATGCTTACATGGGTTTCTCACTTAAAACCGTTAAAAGCTAAATGTGTTGAAGCTCTGAATATCTTGAAAGTATTGTCCCATACATCATGGGGGGCAGACCGCAATACTATTTTAAAATTATACAAGGCCTTGATTTTTTCCAAAATTAGTTAGGGTTGTGAAATATATTCTTCAGCCACCCCAAGCCGGTTAAAAATATTAGACTCGATACATCATGCAGGTATTAGATTGTCTACTGGAGCTTTTAAAACCTCGCCTATCCCAAGCCTCCTTGTTGATGCTGGAGAGTTACTTCTAGACCTCTACCGAATGTCTTCCATTATTCGGTATTGGTTTAGATTGCAAAGACTCCCTAACTCTCTAGCCTTTCAGACTGTAAGCCTTGTAAGACACGCATCATACTTTGAATTGCACCCAAAATCTCCTCAACCTTATGGCTTTCGGGTGAAACGATTATTAAATAGTCTGGATATAATTAGAAATAAGGTACTTCCATTCAAGGTATCATCAACGCCTCCATGGAAGTTACCAGAGATATCTTTTTGTAAAAATTTTATTGGAGATAAGAAGAATATGTCAGACCTAGAAGCCAGGTGTCTTTTTAATGAACATTTTAAAGAACACAGAGGATCAACTTTTATCTATACTGATGGCTCTAAATCTGATGCTGGCGTTGGATTTGGAGTACATAGTAATGTTTTAATTGCAGAAGTGCACTTCCTCTGACCGCTTCCATATTTACTGCCGAACTGTTTGGCATATTAACCGCTATTGAGAAAATAGCGTTGGAGAAGGAGGGCAATTTTACAATTTTTAGTGATGCAAGGAGTGTCCTTCAAGCTATAGAAGTTTTTAATTCTAATAACCTTTTAGTTTTAAAGATTTTAGAATGGCTCTTCCTTATTGGACGGAGAGGTATAACAGTTCAATTTTGTTGGGTTCCAGCACATGTAGGTGTGTCTGGGAATGAGAAGGCAGATTCACTGGCTAAGAAGGCTGCATCTGAGTTGCTGCCAAGAAGGTATCCCATTCCCTGTAATGATTTCTTACCTGACATCAAGAAATTGGTTTGCAATAAATGGCAACAGTAATGGGATAGCCTAGATGGGAATAAAATGCGAGAGATAACAAATGACATATCTCCTTGGGGGTATAATATGATGCCCCGAAAATGGGAAACGTCTCTTTGTCGTCTCCGTATTGGTCACACTCGGTTGACACGAGTTTCTGCTGAAGGGTCAACACCAACCGTATTGTGACGACTGTTTAGTACCTCTAACAGTAAGGCATTTGTTGACCGAATGCCCCAATTATAACAACTTGCAGAATAGATATTTGTTTGAGGCTCGAGGTGAGTGTGGCAGGTTCATCCTTGCCAAGATTCTTGGAAATGATGTGTCCTACCATGCAAGTGGCATTTTTAGATTTATTTCAGAAGCAGGTCTTCTGAAAAATATTTAACTTTTATGACATTCAACTTAATGATTTTAATTGAATACTCTTTTATTTTTTATTTTATTTTTTATTTTTGTATACATAAATTAAATGTTATCGGCGTCAATGACCTCAGATGTCAGGATGCCTGAAAACTTTAAATCAATCAATCAATCTTCTAATGCTAGAGGTTTGGGAGCTAAAAAGAGGTCAAAGAACTTCTAATGCTAGAGGTGTGGAAGCTAATAGGAGAGGTCAAATAACTTCTAATGCTAGAGGTGTAGGAGCTAATAGGAGAGGTCAAATAACTTCTAATGCTAGAGGTGTGGGATCTGTAAAGAGGTCAAATAACTTCTAATGCTAGAGGTGTGGGAGCTGAAAAGAGGTCAAAGAACTTCTAATACTAGTGTGGGGGCTAAAAGAGGTCAAAGAACTTCTAATGCTAGAGGTGTGGGAGCTGAAAAGAGCGGTCAAGGAACCTCTAATGCTAGAGGTGTGGGAGCTGAAAAGAGGTCAAAGAACTTTAATGCTAGAGGTGTGGGAGCTGAAAAGAGGTCAAAGAACTTCTAATGCTAGAGGTGTGGGAGCTGAAAGAGGTCAAAGAACTTACAATGTTTGAGGTGTAGGAGCTAAAAAGAGATCAAAGAACTTCTAATGCTAGGGGTGTGGGAGCTAAAAAGAGAGGTCAAAGAACTTCTAATGCTAGAGGTGTGGGAGCTGAAAACAGGACAAAGAACTTCTAATGCTAGAGGTGTGGGAGCTGAAAAGAGAGGTCAAAGAACTTCTAATGCTAGAGGTGTGGGAGCTAAAAAGAGGTCAAATAACTTCTAATGCTAGAGGTGTGGGAGCTAAAAAGAGGTCAAAGAACTTCTAATGCTAGAGGTGTGGGAGCTAAAAAGAGGTAAAAGAATTTCTAATGCTAGAGGTGTGGGAGCTAAAAACAGAGGTCAAAGAACTTCTAATGTTTGAGGTGTGGGAGCTAAAAAGAGATCAAAGAACTTCTAATGTTTGAGGTGTGGGAGCTAAAAAGGGATCAAAGAACTTCTAATGTTTGAGGTGTGGGAGCTAAAAAGAGAGGTCAAAGAACTTCTAATGCTAGAGGTGTGGGAGCTAAAAAGAGAGTTCAAAGAACTTCTAATGCTAGAGGTGTGGGAGCTAAAAAGAGAGGTCAAAGAACTTCTAATGCTAGAGGTGTGGGAGCTAAAAAGAGAGGTCAAAGAACTTCTAATGCTAGAGGTGTGGGAGCTAAAAAGAGAGGTCAAAGAACTTCTAATGCTAGAGGTGTGGGAGCTAAAAAGAGAGGTCAAAGAACTTCTAATGCTAGAGGTGTGGGAGCTAAAAAGAGAGGTCAAAGAACTTCTATTGCTAGAGGTGTGGGAGCTAAAAAGAGAGGTCAAAGAACTTCTAATGCTAGAAGTATGGGATGGGAGCTAAAAAGAGAGGTCAAAGAACTTCTAATGCTAGAGGTGTGGGAGCTAAAAAGAGAGGTCAAAGAACTTCTAATGCTAGAGGTGTGGGAGCTAAAAAGAGAGGTCAAAGAACTTCTAATGCTAGAAGTATGGGAGCTAAAAAGAGATCAAAGAACTTCTAATGCTAGAGGTGTGGTAGCTAAAAAGAGGTCAAAGAACTTCTAATGCTAGAGGTGTGGTAGCTAAAAAGAGGTCAAAGAACTTCTAATGCTAGAGGTGTGGTAGCTAAAAAGAGGTCAAAGAACTTCTAATGCTAGAGGTGTGGGAGCTAAAAACAGAGGTCAAAGAACTTATAATTCTAGAGGTCTGGGAGCCAAAAAGAGAGGTCAAAGAACTTTTAATGCTAGAAGTATGGGAGCCAAAAAGAAAGGTCAAAGAACTTTTAATGCTGCAATTATGGGAGCCAGAAAGAGAGGTCAAAGAACTTCTAATGCTAGAAGTATGGGAGCTAAAAAGAGAGGTCAAAGAACTTCTAATGCTAGAGGTGTGGGAGCTAAAAAGAGGTCAAAGAACTTCTAATGCTAGAGGTGTGGTAGCTAAAAAGAGGTCAAAGAACTTCTAATGCTAGAGGTGTGGTAGCTAAAAAGAGGTCAAAGAACTTCTAATGCTAGAGGTGTGGTAGCTAAAAAGAGGTCAAAGAACTTCTAATGCTAGAGGTGTGGTAGCTAAAAAGAGGTCAAAGAACTTCTAATGCTAGAGGTGTGGGAGCTAAAAACAGAGGTCAAAGAACTTATAATTCTAGAGGTCTGGGAGCCAAAAAGAGAGGTCAAAGAACTTTTAATGCTAGAAGTATGGGAGCCAAAAAGAAAGGTCAAAGAACTTTTAATGCTGCAATTATGGGAGCCAGAAAGAGAGGCCAAAGAACTTCTAATGCTAGAAGTATGGGAGCTAAAAAGAGAGGCCAAAGAACTTCTAATGCTAGAAGTATGGGAGCTAAAAAGAGAGGTGAAAAAATTTCTAATGCTAAAGGTAAGACAACTAAAAATAAGAGATCAAAGACCCTCTAATGCTAAAAGAATGGAACCTAGAAATAAATGTCAAAGAGCCTCTAATGCTAGATGCAAGGTAACTCAAAATAGATGTCACAAATCCTCTAATGCTATAGTTGAGGCACCTTTAAGAAAAAAAAAAAAGGAGGTCAAAGAACCTCTAATGACTCATGTCCATATAGTAACACTGATCACGGGTTAAATATGACCCCATATTCTGAAGAAGCATGTGCGAATGGGGGGAGGAGTTTACAATAAAACATCACTTTTAGCCCACGTCAAACTTTTTCTATGAAATAGCCATATGACCTTGAAAATGAGGGTCAAGGTCAAATTTGACATTTGATTTGGAGGTTTTATGCATATGTTTGGGGTAGTTTACTATAGCATGCTAGGACCAAAAAAAACAGTATTTTATGGAGAAATTGCCAAAGTCACGAATTCTGCAATGTCAAAAATAGTTAAAAATCTATATTAAAAAAGTAATTAAGCAGTCGCTACCAAAGTTTGGCTAACCTTAGATGAATACATTGGGCATCATATGCCACTAAGATCAGGGCTCTCGGCCTTCCGGTTTTTGAGATCACGGAAACAAACCTGTTTTGAGCCGGTTCAGCCATTAGCGACCTTGACCTTGACCTACTTGCATTAAAGTAGGGCAATATCTGGGGATTTACCTCTTTATCATTGTCCATAAGGCCCTTAGCCATATGGCTTATACTTTAGGACTAATGGCAATTTCTAATTTTAAAAATTTTGCCTTTAAGAGCCCCTGTGACCTTGAAAAGTAGGTCAAGGTCACTTAAACTGGGTCTATGGCATATTCTTACCATAGGCTACCTATGATAATTATTTCAGATTTCTTGCGGAAAAAAAAAAACGCGAGGTAAGAATAATAATAATAATAATAATAATAATAATACCAAAAACAATAGCATTCCCCTAAAAGGGAATCCTAATAATATGCAATTATTAGGGAAATCCATATATAAAGTTGATGGTCATGTCATGGCACCCCTCCCCACTGAGGGCTGATGTGGGTGGAGGGGGATTCCCTTAAATATATACTTGTTAAGTCCAGCATTGCCAAAATCCATGATGTAATAAACAAAAAAGTCATTCAATTTCTCATTGATTTGTAATTAACAAATACATTATCTTAATTTTGGCGTAAATGTAGTTATAGAATTTAGAGATACAGTACGGTACTCCATACAGTACTGTAGATACAAAAACAATATATACACTAGATTTGTGACACACGAGAAATGAATATATATATATATATATATATATATATATATATATATATATATATATATATATATATATATATATATATATATATATATATATATATATATATATATATATATCTATATATAGATGTATTATTAATAGAAACTATAGAACTATCTGTGATATATAATAACGATATGATTGTACTAACTATGAATAAGTTGAAGGTTAACAATATTTATGATATATGTCCGTTATGTTTATGGATATCGTAATATTCGAATGACATTATCAAGTATTTGTATATACAGTAATCCATATAGCAAAAAGAAAATACATTATGGCTTGGGTTCAAGGTTCAAAAGTTGGAGATAGATATATATATATATATATATATATATATATATATATATATATATATATATATATATATATATATATATATATATATATTCTTTAAATGAAATCTCTAAATCACAGTACTTTAATTGGTATTGTGTGTAAGAATTCATAAAACTATATTCTCAGATGAAAGTTTTTTTTCAAAACAAATTTTGATTGAATACTTTATAAATGGATATTTACACACAAAGGTATACAGTTAATCTATTCATCAAGAGGTAATTACAGGTTTCTCGTAATTCACTAAACACATTTTATTTTCTACTTTCACTGGGCCGTCCTCTAAGATATGATGTGATTTGTACTGTAGGATATGTATCAGAATCTTACAAGATAATGTTGCTTACCAAAACTATCTTCATATATGAAGTGATTGTTATGTTTCAAATTATGTAATAAATCTGTAAGTTACAACAGAAGCGTGTTTCACTCACAGCCAACTGAATTAAAAGACAAAAAAAAAAAAAAAGAAGGTTCGTTGGACTGAGGCGGTATGGTCATGTCATGAGAAGAACAGTGAATTGGGAGGAGTGTGATGGAAATGGAGGTACAGGGAACGAGGAGGAGAGGGAGACCAAAGCGAAGGTGGATGAACTGTATCAAGGATGACCTTCGATCAAAGGGATTAACCGGTGATGAAGTGTGGGACAGAGGTAGATGGAGAAAGCTGGCCAGAAACATCGACCCAACATAGAAGAGGGAAAAGATGCAGACAAAAAAGAAGATATGATAAAATACCAGGTTATTAAAAACGTTGTTTTGATTACTATATTAAATAGTATAATATTGTCTTGTTACAGCATTTCTTCATCTTATCTTTCTTATTTTCAGTTGGATTTGTGTTTGTATCTCCAAATGTTTGTAAGTTGAGACTCTTCAGCCTTCATATTTGTCACAGACAATGCAATGCCTCTACCCTTATCCACAGCAGACAAGATTGTGCCCTAGAATAGGTTAGGTCAAGAAAGCTTAAGTTAATAAACATTAACTACTTTTTCCGGTTTTTTGCTTGGCTTCGGTTTCTAAAGGATTGAGATTTCCAGTGATTACACGTATTATTTGTTGAGAGTACATTCTTCCCAGCAATCTCTCTTGTACTTCTACGATATTACAGCAAATGCTGTTAGTATTTTTCATCCATTTCTTTTCCCTTCCCTAAAACCCTGGTTTCCCACTAGGATTCCTACATAACTGCAGTTTTTTCAGCATTAATGGTAGAAAATCCATGATATATAAGAATTGTAAAAAGAATAAGCTTAACTATCTAGCAACAGAACTCGTAAAATTAGGCCTGCCAGAACCTCTTTCCAAGTGGGATGACTGGTGAGCATTGCAACAACTTAGCAAGAGTCCAGGAAGTAATTCTACTTAATCAGCCAGCAGTTATACAGTTAATTGATATTCAATAACATCAAGAGAAAAATTGGGGAAAATATTAAGTACAGTACAGTACTTAATACTTGATTTTATTCAACCTGTGAAGAATGCAATCTTCCCAGAAGAAAATTTCTCCTTGCATTTTTCGACATATATTACCTATACTGTACTTGCCTTTAAAAAGGTAAGAATAACTTTCTTTCATAGAAGACAATATAAACTTTGATTTCATGTATATTGTACCGCTTACGAGGCCCTGCGTCAATAGCCGTAAGAGGCGATGATGATGATGGACCACTTAGAGTCAATGCTTATAAAAAACTAGTCAATGCTGATAAAAATCTACTTGTTCATAGGACACTAAAGGTCAAGACAGGTATACTGTCACTCACTGCTCAGTTTGATCACCAAAACTTGTCTACTTTCTTCAAAGAAGCTTCAATACAAAATGGATGAGGTGAATGATTCTGAACAAATTCAACCCAAAACCCTATTCTTTAATTCATAAACACCTTTGGATTTGGAATTCTTAAAACTTAACAGCTCCTGTTGTATTCATATACTGTACTCACGGATACAGTATCATAGAGGGTTCTACTTTGTACGGTTCAAAAATCAGTGTGCAGTATACTGTACTGTACTTTCTTTGACAACTGTAGTATAGCATATATTACAGTATAAAGAAAATATTTTGACCTCATTAATTAAATAAATTTTAAAGTGCCACAAGTGTGTGCAGTCTACCACAGTGAATATAAAAAAATCCCACCTCAATGATTAGACTTTTATTATAGGTTGCATCATGAAAGTGGTGATCTGGCTGATACAGACTACAGAGTGCTGTAGCTGTAAACTTGATCCAATGACAATTCCAATGAGTATTCAATTCTTTGCAAAAACCATCTCCTTGAAATAAGTATACAGTATTTAGAATCCAGGCATCAGCCTACTCTTACCAATACCTGCTAACTACTTACTGTGCAAACGCAGCCTTAGTTTCTAGTGATAAAATCAGCCTTCTAAACAAGAAAGGAATGAAATAACAACCAGTATGCTAAAAAAAAAATCTATAACAGGACCAAAAGCAATTTCCTTTCAACACTAATGATAAATTCCCAGTTAGTTTCTGTTTCTTTACCTGGTATACAGTATTCAAATTTCTTGAAACCATTTCTCCATTTACCTAATATCCAATATACTTTACAGTATATTTCACCCAGCCACGGATTGTATCTTTTATGTGTACTTTAACCACGCCAGGCGTGTCTTTATTATTTCCATCATAATCATCATCATCATCTACGCCTACTGACACAAAGGGCCTCGGTTAGATTTTGCCGCTAGAGTGTTATGGGGTCTTTTGACTGGCCAGACAGTACTACATTGGATCCTCCTCTCTGGTTACGGTTCATTTTCCCTTTGCCTACATACACACTGAATAGTCTGGCATATTCTTTACATATTCTCCTCTATCCTCATACACCTGACAACACAGATTACCAAACAATTCTTCATCACCCAAGGGGTTACTGCACTGTACTCGTTCAGTGCCACTTTCCTCTTGGTAAGGGTAGAAGAGACTCTTTAGCTATGGTAAGCAGCTCTTCTAGGAGAAGGACACTCCAAAATCAAACCACTGTTCTCTAGTCTTGGGTAGTGCCATAGCCTCTGTACCATGGCCTTTCACTGTCTTGGGTTAGAGTTCTCTTGCTTGAGGGTACACTCGAGCACACTCTCCTATCTTATTTCTCTTCCTCTTGTTTTGTTAAAGTTTTTATAGTTTATATAGGAGATATTTATTGTTGTTACTCTTCTTAGAATATTTTATTTTCCTTTTTTCCTTTCCGCACTGAGCTATTTTCCCTGTTGGAGCCCCTGGGCTTATAGCATACTGCTTTTCCAACTAGGGTTGTAGCTTAGTAAGTAATAATAATAATAATAATAATAATCGTCTCTATCTTGAGCTTTTAATTCAATACTTCTCCATTCATCACCTCCTACTTCGCATTTCATAGTCCTCAGCCATGTAGGCCTGAGTCTTCTGACTCTTCTAGTGCCTTGTGGAGCTCAGCTGAACATTTGGTGAACTAATCCCTCTTGGAGAGTGCGAAGAGCATGCCCAAACCATCTCCATCTACCCCTCACTATGATCTCATCCACATATACAGTTACCTATTGTAAGTGGGAAATATGTATCCTATACAACCAGAGCAACCACTGATCAACTGGGAGAATCATTATACAAGGTGAGGAGAGAGATGAACCACTATCATATACAGATAAATACAGGTTTCTGCTATGAATACTGAACAGGTTTCTGCTATGAATACTGAACATCTTCTCAATGAATATCATTTAAATGATTTTCATAATAATTATTATTATTATTATTATTATTATTATTACTTGCTAAGCTATAACCCTAGTTGGAAAAGTAGGATGCTATAAGCCCAGGGGGCTCCAACAGGGAAAATAGCCCAGTGAGGAAAGGAAAAAAGGAAAAATACAATATTTTAAAAAGAGTAACAGCATTAAAATAAATATCTCCTATATAAACTATATAAACTTTAACAAAAAAAGAGTTAGAGAAATTAGAAAGAATAATGTGCCCGAACATACCCTCAAGCAAAAATCATTTATTTGAGAAGTTTTTTTTTTCCTTCTATAACCTATCTCAAATACATACTGTGCTATACCTGCTATATAGAGAGAAACAGCTTGCCATCCACTTATACCAAAATATTACACATTATCATCATTACGTCAACTTATCCCTCTATAAAGCTTGACACAGAAACACTAAATTATAAATGCAATGGTGGACCACCAATCAAAGAGGCAGAAGTAAATCAGACTAAATGCTGTAAGTAAACTCGATGCATATGTTGGTGACTACTAAATTATTGTAAATTTAACAACCAAAAAGATTAAGTGAGCATAATCGAATGGCTAGCACAAGATAAGTATATTAAAAAAAGGTCTTTCAACTATAGGAGTCTTATGGAAGGCAGGTCAAAGGCCAAAAATTTATCATGAACACTTTCCACTAAAAGTTAACCATAGGTCTGCCAGTATGCTGATTAATAGTCGGATAGCCAAAGTGTAAAATAACAGAATTTGAAGATCAAAATCTTCTTTCATATTTAATATCAATATTAAATTCTATATAAAAAAATAAAATAATGACATTGACTCGATTAAAGATCAAGGCTTCTTTAGATATATAAATTAGTTTCATATCTAATATCAATTTTAAATTATATAAAAAATACTATAAATAATCTTTCCATTGTAATAAGAGTGAAGGCCTCCATATACAGCCTACCTTATACCTACGGAACTCAAAAAAAGTTAATACAGGCTAGGTTAGTTCTTCTGGACTAATTGATATGTTCCTTTGACGAGAAGCAATTGCTAAATTAAACTTTGTTAATTAACGGTTCATTTATGGTAATTAATGATGTACTTGGGCGAAGCAAACTACAGCTGTTGCAATGTAAACAATGGCTGAGCTAACTACATGTAAATCTATTCACATTTTCACTATCCTTACGGTACAGTACTCAGTGTTCCAAACATCTTGTTACAGATCGGTCAATTTGGTTTTATTGTAGTGTATTACAGGGCAATATAACCTAGGAAAGAAACTACTTTTTCTTATAGAAAAAAAATTACGCTCTCTTCAAAAACGACACTCGTTCCCGTCGCAAATGAATAGTTTCAGAAATATATATACATCTATATCCTACGATAATAGGGGACCCCCAGTGGGAACTCGGGGTTTTGGGTGGGGGTACATACTGAGAAAACGATATATAATCGTAAAACAATCCTTTTCTTCTCTATACATTACCTTCTTGAATGTATAATAAACGGAGAAAAATACAAAACAGTAAATCTGATAAACTTTGGAGGTGCCGTTGCAAAGATTATGTCTCATGAAAAAATACAGTAACCAGTGCTGCCAACGTCTGATGTAGCTCAAATGTTAGCATTCCATGCTAACATTAGCACCCGTACGTACGTACGTTCGTGCATACCAGTTTTCGACCTGCGCAAAAACCCCGCCTCCCTACGCAGAAGCTTTTCCCCCACCAATTACTCGTTTTAGTATCCTATACCTTTTAGAATCATCTCATTTTATATTCCCATTCAATATTTATCATACATTCCATTTTATCTTCCTATATTGGGTTTATTTCTTTTGTTATTTCCTTTTCACTCCCCAGTTTCAAATAAATACTTTTTCTGGACTAGTTTCCCTATCCAGTTCATTCATGGTTACCCTCTAGACTCCATTGTTTTTTCTGTTAACCAATCATGGACCGATACGTATTCAAAGTTTACACAAGAGGGTTGTCAACTGATATTTCCCTACCCCCTTCCTTTATCTCTTCAAGTGGTCTGTTCATACCCCTTCCACCAAATCCTTTTTCCTAGTAAGAAGGTGTCCATCATTTCAAGTGAGATTTATTTTTTCGTATTTTGCGATGGAGGAAGTTACAGATACTTATAACGGCTGCAGTATTCCGTACCTAAAAGCATTTGCTAAATTCCATGGTGATTTTTATGATTCTTCAGCCAATGTTGATAATTTCCTGAAAGCACACAATGTAATTCCTCAACGCTTACAGTGCCCCAAGTGCCGTTCCCTCCTATCTTACAGGAAAGACATTCATGTGTTTTATTGTAATACCGAAACCAACATACCTAAAACCAAAAAGAAACGTCGTTGTGGTTATACCGTTGCTTCTTATAAAGGTGCATTTTTGGGAAAAAGTTGTCTACCCACATGGAAGATGATATTATTTGCAAACCACTTTTTACATAAACATTGGGACCATGAGACCCTCATGGAGGGTATCGAAATATCCTCCAAAACTAGTGTCGATAGGAGAAGTTTCTGTTCCGAGGTTACCGAGGCGATTGGTGGTGATGGAATAATAGTTGAAATAGACGAATCATATCTTTTTAAAGCTAAATACAACCATGGTAGACCGTTAAAGGCCATATGGGTCTTTTGGGGTATTGAACGAGAATCAAAGAAATTTTTCATTATCCCTTTAGTTCCCCCCTTTCTACTAAACATGATGCTGCTACTCTAATTCCCCTCATTCAGAAATATATCAAACCTGGTAGTGTTCTTATCAGTGATAAGTGGTCTGCCTGCAACTCTTTCGGAAATTGGTTACGAACATAAAACTATTAATCATTCTGAACATTTCGTTGACCCCCAAGACCCAACCATCCATACACAAAATATAGAAAGTCTCTGGAGAGAAGTGAAGGAGTGGGTACAGAGACCTGGAATGAAGACTGAATATTTCAAGCAATATTTTTCCAGGTTCTTTTTTACCCACTTCTACCCAGAACATACGTTACTGCACCACTGCTTCATTACTGCCAGTCGCTTCTACCCTCCGATACAACAACAGCCAATGGACCCCCTAGACCTATAAGACCCCGATGCCCTTCAACCATCCACATCCCAGTCATAGAGTTAAGCCGTCGGTCTCACCCTCCCGTGACCCGCAAGTTTCGACGTCTTCATAGGGGTAAGTCACTCCTCAATAGTCATTATATGTGTTTTGTGACTGGGGAACTCCTAGGTTAGGTTAGGTGGGTTTGTTAGGTTCTGTACCCTTTTTGTTCTTTTTATATAGTGTAAAACTTATATGGAAAAATAATTTAAAATACGTATGAAAATATCTACCATTACTACCGCTAGTAATGTCACAGTACCATTGGTAACTGTGTATCATTCGTAACATGGAGAATTTTAACGTTCTCAGTAAATACCTGAGGTTTGTGACCCGTCATACTACTAGATCGCTAGTAATGTCACCATACCGTTGGTAACTGTGTACCATACGTCAGCGTCTGTAACACTGTGTATTTGGTAACGTTGCTTATGTTACCGTTCGCAGTACATTCGTAAGGGAAGTGACACCATTGAACAAGCGCTTATATTTAAATATTTCAACACATCATATATGACAACATTCAACCATTTTAACAGAAAATATATGTTTTCCTGTAGGAAATAACATGATTTAACCGGTTCATTTCATCCGTAATAACAACCACCAATTCGGCAACTTAAAGTTAGCCGAATTGGTTGATGTTTGTTTGCGGTTGAAATGAACGTCAAATTCGGTTAAATCACGTTATTTACTAAAGGAAAACGTATATTTTCTGTCCGAAATCACACCCTGTAATACAATACAAATTTACCGTAATCTCAACTGGATGAGACACCGGCCATCAGTATTATCATAGATTAAGGGAGCCACAGATGCGTCATCTCTGCCTCTCCATATGGCGTTTTTGTCACACCATACACAGCAGCGCCATCTGGTTTTAGTTGCGGTGACTTGTGCCAACAGACAATTTTGTTACATTCATGCTATTTTACCTTTCCCATGCCTTCAATGTTATTTTTGACAATGTTAACTTCACAAAAATCTTGTTCATTGCTTTTTCTGAACACAATTTATTTTATGCACACTTTTTTTTTTTTTTTTCCTGCACAACTTTTTGGTTTGTTTTAGATAATCGATTCCTAGATTTTCAAATCGATTATCGGAATCGGTTTGTTTTTTCAAGTGATGATCAAAAAAGGCGATAATCGGTTCATCACTATTTAATACTTGAACAGATATGAGCATGATGAGAAGTCTCTTGTCTGTAGATCAATCTGTTTGAATGTGGATTGGAAGAAATAAAAGGTAGTGTCTCCTACAGATTTGAGAATATAATGCATCGAGTAGTGATTG
>NC_090745.1:38947226-38982226 GCF_036898095.1 Palaemon carinicauda
TGCTGCCCCGTATCACGTGATCCTCCCCCATGCTCCCCCTCTCGCTAGGTGGGCGGCTAGGCTTCTCTCCCCCCCCCCCTCCACTAGGGGACCGTTGCCTTCCCTCCTTTTAGAGGGGGTAGTTCAGTGTTTATGGACTTTGTCCTCCTGGTGTCCCGGCGGGTTCGTCTCTGTCTAGTCTGGTTGGCCACCGGTCAACAGAGTTGGATCCCGGTGCACCCTATTTTATATTCACTTATCACACTGGTTTATGTTATACGAAACCCTCTGGGTTCGGTTGGCGGTTCTTATCTACAGTTCCGCCCCCTATTAATTTATAACAGTTCCTATGATTATATATGATGATTATATATGACAGATCACTACCCCGGAGTTCCTATACGAATTGGTTTTGGATATACTTTTATTTCCCGGCCCGGGGCTTATCCCCGCCCCGGGAAATCAGACACCATGTGTCTTAATTCCTTGTTGTTGCATCCTTTTCTATGCTCTCGGCTCGACCGGAATGGATGGCTATATTTTGGTCTTAAGTTAGACTTATGTTTAGGCCCGGGTCCTCCGGACCCGCCCCTACTTAAGAATATTACAGTTAAGCTCTAATCTTGTGTTAGACCAATGTTAGGCCCGGGTCCTCCGGACCCGCCCCTACTTAAGAGAATTACAGTTTCTCATATACTATTCTTTTTATAGATGGTGCATTGTCAGACGACGGCCTGTGCGGCTGTTCTGCATCAGCCTTGTGGCCACTCCGTTTGTCGATCTCACGCCCTCTGCGGTGTTCAACTGGAAGACGTTGTGGTATGGCACCCGGATAACTGTGTGGTTTGTTTCGACCTCATCACTACCCTTGGATCTGACTCGGTGAGTCCCGTTGGCTATGTTGCCTTCTTATTTATCTTACCTTTTATGGTATACATACACTATTAGTAAGATCTCTATGGTCTTGAAGGACCATTGGGAGTCTTCCCTTTTATAATTCCCACTATTATTTCAGGCATCCCCGGAGCAAAAGTCTGCGGCTCGGGCCACACTGAAAGTGTGGGTTGGTGGTTTTGCCCGGAACGTGAAGTCCAAGCGGCCGTACGTCCTATCTGAGGACTACTGTTCTATGATTTACCCCAACGCCAAGTCTTCAGCCGCTGTGGCTAGGCATGTGGCAGCTCCCATCATTGCCCACATTGATGCCACCATAGCGGGTCTCATCGATCCAGAACAAGATCCGTCGGACGCCCCCGGAGATCTGGAGGACAATGTTGCCTCCATGAACCTGGACGTTGAACCAATGTTATTGGACGATCCGGATACAGGTAGGGTGGTAAGTGAGGCAGGTGTTTCCGGCGCTGAGATTCCTATCCTCAGCCCCGCTCTTTCTTCTTCATCTGATCGCTCTTCCTTTCATGGTTTTTCTGGGGACCGTGATTCGTCTCAACGATCATACCCGGTTCCCCCTAAGGATAAGTCTACATCTAGAACCTTACCTAAAGCTCGTAAGCCTCACAAGACTTCCCATAGCTCTAAACAGAATACAAACCTGTCATCAAAGGCTTCTGGTTCCTCCTCTAAGTCTCACGACCCGGGAGTTCATTCCGCCACTCCTGCTGCTAGCCCGGGCCTTTCCGAATCAGCCATGCTTCGCATCGTGTCGGAGATGCAGGCTAAGTTGGTTTCAGAGATGTAGTCTAAGATGGACACGATGTTCTCTAACATCGGTCAGAGACTTGGGGCTTTAGAGCAAGGAGCTCCGGAGGGAGTCCAAAGCTCTCTCATCCCGGATGCCTCTAAGCTCCCGCCGTTTGCCAAGAATAACCCTTGGCGTATGGCTCTTCATTCCCCATTCTCAAACGGAATGTTAACTTTGGAGGGTCTTGGCACTCGTCCTCTAGAGGACTTTGAATTCGTTCCTCCTGGTCTGGCATTTCCATTTCATGGTTATGCCAGGCTTACCGAGGAAGCTTTGGTTCGGTTAGACAAGGTCCCCAAAGAGACTGTCATCTTCCCTAAAGAGCAAGCCCAATCTGTTTGGGCCAGATTCCTGAACGACATCGGCTGCACCAACACCATGCTGACGCCTTATAAAAGCTCTTTTACAATGTTCTTAATGGACAAAAACACCTTGACTCCATGCGTCAATAAGGTAGCAGAGCTTGCCTTCCAATATGCTCTGGAGGAGAAGCCCTTGCCTCCCATCCGAGAGGTGGATCCAATCTCCCTCCTTCTTCCTTCAGGCATCGAGTGTTGGGACAACATCCATACCACCTTTACCTCTGGCAAGCTAGCAGCAGACTGTGCTTCAGTAATGTTTAGTGAGAGGCTTCCCCGTCTCCCGGAATCCCTCATTAAACAGGAGTATGATTCCCGCCTACGTGTTGGCCGTACTCTGAACTTGGCCACATCCACGGAGTCGATAGCCTTGACTTACGATACTGAGAGTATTTTTAAGTCTCTCAACAAGGCTACGTTACAGTCATTATACTATGACCTGTATGACTTCGCTACTGCTAAACGCAGATGTCGCAAACATGTCCTGGCTGAGGCGACTATTAGGCATGAACCTAATAAGCTTATCCGGTCCTCCTGTTGGGGTTCAAATCTCTTCCCTGAGGATCTTGTAGAGGAAGTCTTGGCGGAGGCCACTAGAGTCAATCAGAGCCTTAAAGCCCGTTGGGGTTTGACTCCTAAACATAAATATGACCCCGCAAATTACCAAGCCCGGGGTAGGAAGAAGCTTCGTCCATATACCTCCACCCAGTTCAGGCAACAGCAGAGTGGTTCGTCCAATTTCCGGCTGCCTCTTCCCCCATCTCCTGTTGCCCCTGCACAGCCTTCCACCTCTCAGGCTCCTTCGGACGACTATGTCACCGTTCTGCTCCCTAAGAGCCAGCTTTCTGGTGCCTCCGCCACTTCTCCTGCCTTTAACCAGTCTTATGAGGCTCATAGCTCTTCCCAGAGTTATGGTAGAGGTAGAGGCTACCACCGTGGTTCTAACCAGAATAGAGGCAGGGGAAGATTCTTTCGCAGGGGAAAGAACTTCCGAGGCGGACGTGGAGGCAACTCCTCAAACCAATACTGAGGTGCAGCAGGTAGGGGGGAGGCTCTATGCCTTCCGCAACAAATGGAGGTTCAGTCCCTGGGCTTTCAGTATCATCTCCAAGGGACTGGGGTGGAGTTGGATTCAAGGGCCTCCTCCTCAGAACAAATTTCATCAACATTCCACTCCGGACCTGGTCGAATTTGTCCAGGATCTTTTACAAAAGAACGCCATACAAGAAACGAAACACCTGAAGTTTCAAGGTCGGCTGTTCAGTGTCCCGAAGAAGGATTCAGACAAGAGAAGAGAGATTCTAGACCTATCCCTTCTCAACTTGTCCATTCAATGCGACAAGTTTCGAATGCTTACCGTCTCGCAGGTGCGGACCTTACTTCCCCGTGGGGCCGTCACCACCTCTATCGATCTTACAAACGCCTATTATCACGTCCCGATAGCGAGACACTTCCGTCCGTATCTAGGCTTCCGCTTAGGGGACAAAAGTTACTCCTTCAAGGTGATGCCTTTCGGGCTCAACATCGCCCCAAGGATCTTCACAAAGTTAGCAGAAGTCGCTGTTCAGGAACTCAGAAATCAGGGGATTCAAGTAGTAGCCTATCTGGACGACTGGCTCATTTGGTCAGACACCTCCCAAAATTGTCTAAAAGCCACTCACAAAGTCATCCAATATCTTCAATCTCTAGGCTTCCAGATCAACTTCAAGAAGTCCCGTCTTCTTCCAAAATCGAAGTTCCAATGGCTCGGCCTGCAATGGGATCTTATATCTCATACTCTGTGTCTTCCCAAACCCAAGAGGTTAGAGATTGCAAGGAACACCAAACGCTTTCTCAAAGACAAAGTAAGTTCCAGACGACTTCAAGAAAGGATTCTGGGGTCCCTTCAGTTTGCCTCAGTGACGGATCTTCTTCTGAAGGCAAAATTGAAAGATATCAATCGTGTCTGGCGTTCGAGGGCGAACCGGAAGCTCCGGGACAGGAAAGTCCGCCTTCCTCCCATTCTACGGGAAAGACTTCTTCCTTGGACAAGAGCCAACAGTCTGTCAAAGTCAGTTCCCCTTCGATTTCCGCCTCCGAAGTTAATCATTCACACGGACGCATCCCTATCAGGTTGGGGCGGCTATTCTCAGCTCCGGAAAGTTCAAGGTCTTTGGTCTCCCTTGTTCTGCCAATTTCACATCAATGTGCTGGAGGCCATGGCAGTTCTTCTAACCCTGAAACGTCTCGCTCTACCCAAGAGACAACACCTTCGTCTGGTCCTCGACAGCGAAGTGGTGGTCCGCTGCCTCAACAGAGGCGGGTCAAAGTCAGGGCCTCTGAACCATGTTCTAGTAGCCATATTCTCCCTAGCAGCCTTG
Organism: Palaemon carinicauda; assembly: GCF_036898095.1. Lineage (NCBI taxonomy): Eukaryota > Metazoa > Arthropoda > Malacostraca > Decapoda > Palaemonidae > Palaemon > Palaemon carinicauda. Next base: position 38,951,627 of record NC_090745.1, read on the forward strand.
AACCGTTGGCATCTTTCAGCTGTCCACCTGGCGGGAGTCCGGAATGTAGTGGCAGACGCCCTGTCCCGGACCTCCCCTCTAGAATCTGAATGGTCACTCGATCTAAAGTCATTTCAGTGGATTCTCTCTCGGGTTCCCGGTCTCCAAGTGGACCTCTTCGCCACAGAGTCCAACCACAAATTGAGAGTATATGTGGCTCCCAATCTAGACCCTCAGGCTTACGCCACACACGCCATGTCACAGAATTGGGACATCTGGGAAAAGATTTATCTCTTTCCCCCGATGAATCTTTTACTGAAAGTTCTAGACAAACTGAGATCCTTCAAGGGACAAGTAGCCTTGGTCGCTCCCAACTGGCCCAAGAGCAACTGGTATCCTCTCCTGCGAGAGTTGAGACTATATCCTCACCCGATACCCAATCCGGTTCTGTCTCAGATAGTACAAACACGCGTTGTGTACGCTTTCTCAAACATTCAGAGCGCCCTAACTTTATGGACTTTATGAAGTTTGCGGCCATGCATGGTGCCAATATTGATCCTCAAAACACCCTGTTCCTAGAATCAGATAAACGGGATTCCACCATCCGCCAGTATGACTCTGCAGTTAAAAAGTTGGCAAAATTTTTGATAGACTCAGACGTGCACTGTATGAACTTGAACCTTACAGTCACTTTCTTTAGATCTTTATTAGAATCAGGTCTGGCATCCAATACTATCACCACTATTAAATCTGCTTTGAAAAAGATCTTCCTAGTGGGTTTTAACAGACTTAACCGACTCATTGTTAGCTTCAATTCCGAAAGCTTGTGCCAGACTGAAACCGGTTACTCGTCCTACCCCGTTGACCTGGTTCCTTAATGATGTACTCAAATTGGCTTCTGACACCATTAACAGTTCGTGTGATTACATTCCCCTTCTCAGGAAAACGCTTTTCCTGGTGAGCTTGGCTTCCGGGGCAAGAATTTCTGAACTGGCAGCCTTGTCGAGAGACCCGGGTCATATTGAGTTCCTTCCTTCGGGAGAGGTCCTTCTATCACCTAACAAATTCTTTTTGGCTAAGAATGAAGACCCTCAGAACAGATGGTCCTCCTGGAAAATCGTCCCTCTCACGCAAGATCCGTCTCTGTGCCCTGTTACTACTCTTAGGTCTTATTTATCCCGGACCTCCTCTATCTCCTCGGGGCCTCTATTCGTTAGAGAACAAGGTGGTACCATTACCATTAAAGGGATCAGGCAACAAATTTTGTATTTTATTAAACAAGCTAGCCCTGACTCTTTTCCTCTTGCACATGATATCAGAGCGGTTGCTACTTCGGTGAACTTTTTTCACCACATGAATTTTTCGGACCTTTCCAGGTATACAGGGTGGAAATCACCGTCAGTGTTCAAGAAACACTACCTTAAACATTTGGAAGCCTTAAAATTTTCTACAGTAGCGGCAGGGAGCGTAGTTACTCCCAGGTAACTCACAGGTTAATTCCTTGTCTCTTTATCTCTCCCTCTTACCTGCCTCATTTATACCCTACTTGTATTCGTTGGTCTCGCACCTGTATACTGTTATTATATTTGTAAATTTTTTAACTCCTGAGTATCTGTATATATTATCACTCACGGCATTATTATACCTTACCTTATTTGTCAATTGTTCTACCAAGTGGATTTATGTTCATTTTAAGATACCCTTATAATTATTTTTGGCACTCATCTCTGATTAAAGCAACTTGTTTTTCCCTTACGCTTATGTTTTTTCCTTTATTTTGCAAGTTTGGTGACATTTCTCTTGTATATATTCACTGGGCGGCACAGGTTCGAGCCCAGAAAAGGGATTTTGACGTAGGAAAAATATTTCTGGGCGAGAGACCTGTGCCGCCCAGTGAACCCTCCCAGCTCCTCTCCCTTGGAGTCCCCAAACTTTGGGTGCTAAGGAGTTGGGTTCTGAGCGGATGCAGAGTTGGTAGTGCCAAGTGAGGTTGAACGGCTCTCCTCTATTGGGGTATTTGTCGTGGATATATCTAAATAGTGCGGGACCTCTGGATTATACGCCCAATTTTATACCGACACCAATAGGTGAGCGAGCTAGTTAACCTAGCACTCCTTTACATTTTTTCTCTGGTATATTTAGCAGTAAATTACCTAAGAATAAGTGCTAAATGGAGCTTATTCACTGGGCGGCACAGGTCCCTCGCCCAGAAATAGATTTTTCCTACGTCAAAATCCCTTTTTTAATCCAACCCCCACCCCCCGCCCCTTGGTCTCAAACTGACCACTTCGTTAATGCGCAAGATCTCATCATTATAAATATTATTCAATTGCTTTTGATCAGGGTCATCAATTATTAGGTTATATATATATATATATATATATATATATATATATATATATATATATATATATATATATATATATATATATATATATATATATATATATATATATATATATATATATACAGACACACATACACACACATATATATATATATATATATATATATATATATATATATATATATATCTGATTTATTGATGCCATGTCTTTATCCTTTCATTGCTTTGTTCTTTGCAATTATTATATTAGTACAGTGAAAAAAGCACACGATACAGCCATCATTTAATTCTTTTTTTTTCAAAAACAAACTTGAACATTCCGTGTGTAACTTTGCATCTTTTATAATACTAGTGCACACAAGTGCGATAGTTAACAACCATTTCTCGTCCTTGGGCCGAAAATCAAATGCTCTTTGTTTTGTTATTTGATTATCTTGTACAAAGTAGTGAGCCACCAATCTCTGGTGTATGGGGATTTATATAAATCCAAGGCGTCAATAGGGATGTTGAACATTAATATGATAACCTCGATATCATCTTTGACTATGTAGTGAACGCCAAGTACCCACCAGTAATTCGTTAAATGAAAAAGCCAATCTTCGAAGACTAACGACAAAGTACATATCTCGTGGTCAGTGGTACTACCAGCACAGGGCTGTGAGCTCTACGTCTGACGCTGGTGATTTAGAACTCTTCGTCATCCGAGAGAGAGGAACAGCACATAATCGTTGCCAGTGTTCACCAAGGTGCTGGTAACAGCAACACAGCCCGTTGTATGAGCAGTCATGTCTGCATACACAAGAACCAGGGCTAAGATACTAGAGAGTTTTCATTGGAAAAACGTGGGCGCCGATGCCAGTGATAGTCACCGCATGTGCCAGGTGTCAAAAAGTAAACCCCCCTCGGCAAATTAAGTTGCTGAGCTGCATCCGGTGCCTGTCCCCAAAGAGGTAATGGTGCAAATCGGCATCGATATCACCAACCTACCCTAGACAGATGATGGATACTGTTGTGTCGTCGTTGCCATGGACTACTTCTCAAAATGGCCAGAAGCAGGTGCTCTTATAGACCACACAACCTAGAGCATCAAGAAATTCTTGTTCGAGGAAATCATATGCCATCATGGATGTGTTAATATCCAGATAAACGATCAAGATCAAAGACACAAATTCGTGAAAAAGGTGTCATCTGCACTCCATTGTATGATGGGCACAAAACGGTATGTTACTAGAGCTTAACATCCCCAAGCCTCGTTAAACACCATTTCTAGGCCATCAAGGATTCTCTCATCAAATGCCTTGAAAACCGTGAGAACTGCGTAGGCTGTATACATGCAGTACTCTTCGATTACCACACGTCAAAGCACACCTCGATAAAGCTCGCTCCCTTCAAGGTTGTCTACAATTGTCACGCAATCCTTCCAGTCATGCTACAACACTGCCAGCCCTGTGATGATGAAGCAATTGTGGAGAATTCAGACTACCAGGCAACATCAATTGCTGCGACTGTTGATGCCATGAGTTCGATTTAGTACCGGATGCTGTTGAAGGTTACATCAAACATAATCGTCGGACAACGGACACAAAATTAAGTACAACAAACAGCGTAAACGTAAGTTGTACAATGTCCTCTTAGAAAATCTTGTCAGAGTGGACAGGAAAGGTGGACGTTTCCAGGAATGGCGCACTGGGCCATACATCATCTCAGAAGTGTGGAAAGAATACCTACAAACTGTCAAACAATAACATTGAACTGAAGAAAAGGGTCAACTGTACCAATTTGGCGAGGTACAATGAGTCGCAGACATCACCAAAGTGCCAGACCGACAACCCAGCTGTTCTATCCAAACAGCGCACTAAGACCAACGACCCAGTTGCTCCATCCAAGTATCACACTAAGACTAATGACAGCCTGCCTGTCCTGTTGCACAAGCTGTCCTTCGTAAACAGGGCCGACTTAGAATGTGTCCAAGATAAAGCAAAACTTAACAGTTTACCTGTCCACAGCACTAACTGCATCAGACACGGGATGATGGGCACCTTAGAAACCAGACTCAAAGGTGCTATATACTCTTATAAAACTGGATGGAAACAATCTTTCGTGCATCCAGCCAAGTCGTTACAGGCGCGCCAAGATAACCCAAACTTTCTGCAGACGTTCGTTGTGTCACTTATGTTGAACAATATCCCCATGTTCTGCAAAGTATATCCCGATATTATCCGACACAGACTTGTCCAAGATGGCATCGCTGGGAGTTAGGGGGACGGAGATGGAAATCTTTGTGCTGGCCACTATATTGAATACAACTGTATTCATGTTCAGCAAGTGCAGAGAAACCACAAAGTGGCTGGTGTAGAAAGCACTTTAAACAAGCACTTTAAACAGACTAAATCTCCAACCACGACCAGGAGTGAATTCTCTTGAATAACCTATATGAACACTACGAAACAGCCGTTCGGTGAAGGCATGCTATGGCCCTGGTTTAGAAAGAAAGAGCACTCCAGAGAAGAGTGAAGTTTAGAGATAGTGAAGATTCTTCAATGGAACGAAGATAGTCGACACCCTCAAGATGGAAGGAGATTAAAATATGGCCATGGCAAAAACCCCAACCAGTTTCGGGGCCAAGACGTAAGTCTAAGAGGGTAAAGGACAACTGCTCTTGGCTGACTGGCTGCAACCTATCTGACCGCAACCCAGTTAGGTCTCTTTCTGAAAATACTTAGATACATCAAATCTCAATTATGCACTGGGAACAAGGAAACAATGCTAACCATGATCCTAATGTATAGTCATTAAATGATTGTAAACTATTTTCTTCTTTATTCAAAATTGCCTATGTCAATAGGGACTGCTTAAGGAAAAAAAGTTTAAGCCTAATTGTCAATAGAGACCACCTATTAAGGAAATAAGTTTTAAGTTTAATATAAAATATTCACTTACAATACACCTGCAACAATGGCAGCAAGCATACTCTCACGGCGAGGAAGAGACATTTGTGATTGATAGCTATATATAAGTTTTGGACAGATTTGGAGCTGATAATATCACAGAGTTTTGGAGGTGTGAAAGGAGGAGATTATGTAAGGCGAGAATTCCCGTAAAGAATGGTGAAATTGTAAGATGTATAAATGAACATTCGCATACTGCTGACCCCGCTTAAATGAAGAAAGGGAAGAAATATCTAAAATAAAGTTGCGGGCTTCAGAAACAATGGAACAAACTTCTGTAGTGATTAATGAATGTTTAGGAAATGTAAATAAAGCAGGTCAAGGAGTCATGCCTAGTCATAGCACACTGTGAAAAATTGCGAGGAGGAAAAGTAAGGATTTGTCTGCATACCCAGTCAATCCTACAACTTTAGAATAACTAGTGATTCTAGTTGATAAATAAAATTAGGGATCTGAGAAATTCCTTCTTGCAGACAACGAAGATGACTTGTGCAGAATCATTGTGTTTGGAAAGGAAAGCAATGCACACAAAGAAGGGAAGAAACTATTTGTAGACGGGACGTTCAAAATCACGCCACCGCTTTTTTGTCTAGTATATGTCATTCTTGCTGAGATACATGGTGGCATACATCCCCTTATCTATGCACTACTTCCAAATAAACTATGCGTAACGATATACTGTGATTTTCAAATAGGGAATTTCAAAAGTCTCCAATAACATTTCCTACCTACTGAAATTAGAGGATGCTCTCTTTCTGCTTCGCTCAAAATGTCTACAAGAATTTAACATCTATGGGATTATCTCCAATACAATAATGATGAGAGTTTTTCTCTTCACGCTGAAATGATAACTGCTATAGCATTTGTTCCATTTGATCATATTACAAAGCTATTACGGATCTTGCAGATGAACTTCAAGAACTCCTGGATGGGTTGGAAGACAATTATGTTTGAAAATTTTGACATGCTAGTGGCAAGGTGGCTGTGGGCAGTTGGCCTTTGTGGCTTGTTGGGCTCTGGCCAGTCAGCCGTGATCAGTTGAGTTGCGGAAAGTCAGCAGCTGCCAGTTGTACCATTCTCATGATTGGCCTTGTTCCGGGCATTCGATATCAATCATTAAGACAGTGAGCTAGAGAAATCTTCAGTTGCCTAGAGGGAATTTCTGGGAGTAGTATTTCAATAGATAAACCTCAGACTCCACCGACGAACTGGAGTATAAGGCATTTTGAACTATGCCCTTACAACTCCAGAGAACTCTAAGTAAACTGGAGTGTATATGTCAAAAAAAAATGGACGTGGGCTTTGTAAGTTTATTTCTTCCACGTAGTTATTCTTATGGCAGTTAGATTTTGAAATAAACTGTATTTTAGAAACTAGGATGTCATTAGAACCGAGATTAATATACGGCTCTATATTGAACAGATAGGTTACAGCTGGCGTGACAATAGACAAGAAAATAATCTTCCAGAAAAATAATATTCCAGAGGAGCACAAATAATTAACAAAATTTGTTTTAAAGAAATAATGTTCTTTTTCTTTTAAAAATCTTTCGACAGAATTAGAATTGATACACGGGAGTGTTTCAAAATGATCCAATATACAGACTATTATTCAATAGATAAGGCAAGCCAATGTAACTTCAGATGACCTACTTCTTACAGCCGGTACTGAAACCTTGGCAAATTAGCGTAATTTTTCACATTTTGCCATTGAGTAATTCATAAGAACCTAGAACAGTATAGCTACTTTAGAATACCAAGAGCCAGGAAAACAGTATTGCTACATTAGAATACCAACAATCAAGAACAGCATTTCTACATTAGAATACCAACAATCAAGAACAGCATTTCTACATTAGAATACCAACAATCAAGAACAGCATTTCTACATTAGAATACTAAGAGCCAAGAACAGTATTGCTACCTTACGATACCTACAGTCTTTAATTAAATTATTTAATTGAGAATCTTCAATAAAATCCTTGTCCATTATTAAATTCGTTTAAGATTAAAATTTACAGTACTTTTGTAATACTATTCAGCTTTATCGAGAGTAAATAAGTCTCTCAGCTGGTTGAAAATGTTGGTTAAACTTCAAAACGAATAAACAGTCTAAGAACGATGTTTGATTAACGTATACTTGACTTATTTTTAGTTTTTTTTTTTAAATAAGTCAAGACTTTCCGCTAGAATTAATTGTTTGAGAATAGAATTCTTAAGAAAAGTTTTATTATTCCTTTACTGTGTATTTCCAGTGTTGCAGATTTATGACGATTAACAGTGCAGTATCAAGCAGATGATACATGTAAGAATCCATACAGGTGAAAAGCTTTCCGAGTGTAATTAATACATGTAAATTTCTGTAATAAAATTAAAAAGGTTTATCTTAAACAAGGATCTAAAATCTTTGTTTCCAATTGAATCTGTCGAGTAGATCTGGAGTAAGTGTTATAAGAGTTCATCCTCTAGTTTATCAACAAGACTTTGTATAAAAACGCTTTTAAATACTATCTAAATCTATACAAAAGTGCAATAGATTCCTCTATTTGCTGCTGTGTTGTTATGTCTTTCAAGAGTATAAGAGTATAAAGAAAAGTGTAAACCAGTGATGGCTAAAAGTCAAAATTATCCATCAAATATTCCCTTTGAGAAAAAGTTATGAAGGAATAAGATTCACTTTTCCTACCCATCATCTTGGAAGTTTGACCACACAAACACTTTCCCTTTGACGTGGTCAATGTTCGAACCGAAGAGCAACCTTGGCCCGATTTCATCTTTTATACTAATCAAATAAGTCCCAGTGTTAAACATATACAATAATTCCCATATCATAAAGATGGGATATCTGTATTGGGGAAAATGGATAGAGAATGAATGCAAAAGTGGAGATTGCGAATCCCTCCCATACCGTGAGACTCCAAGAGATTAAGGTCTCAGGTCTTCAGTTAATATATACTGCTCCTAATTAGACAGTCCGCTGTTAGGGATAATACCTGGCCTATAGGGGAAAGCCTCTTGAGATCTGCCTGTTATCTAGGACAAGTTAATCATTCTGTCTTCAGCCTAACTCTAGACAACAACAGCCATCACCAGCAGGTCATATACATAAAGGGCAGACACATTGATTTTACCGGGATTGGCATCAACCGCCTAATTTTTGTCGGGTCTAAGGGATAAAAAGAACAAACCAGACGATACTAGCTAGACCTGTCATCTTTTCAACATGTTCAAGCGGTCAAGTCAGTCTAGCCAAGACTGCCACTATTCCCCCATCAGTCTGTGGTGTGTATGGGGATGGACTAGCATTATGACTAGCAGGACGACTGGATTGACCCACCTATCTAGTCACATCATACGGCCATAGCTTGTCACTTGATTGTATTCTGTAATCATTCAGAGGTTATCGATTCGCATGCGTACTTGCTTCAGCTCCATAGATATATTAGTGCCAAAGAAATTTGTCTCAGGCCACCAAATAATTACCCAACTTTTTTTTTCGAATTTAAAGAAAAATAAAATACAGGATTCTACCATGTTTGTGGAAAATACGAAGTGCTTATTCAAAGTAGAAAGAGTGGCAGTTTTTGAGCAATTGGTTGAACTATTAAGAAAATGGATCAAGGTGCAAACTGATTATGTGAAAGCAAAAAAACGTTGCATTTACAGGCTCATTTCGAGAAGTTTGATCAATTTTAGACTAAGATATCTGTAACATATCTGGGGAAGGGGTAGTAGTTGTATATACCCCCAAATTATGGAATTTTGATTCAGTACTCTTTAAAACAGATCAACCTTTCCTCTGCAGGTACTAACTTCCTCGTCACTGAATCTTTCTATTTTAGGAGAAGAGTACTAAAAGAACTGCGGAGGCATCGACAATCATTTCAAAATTTCTTGAAATAATCTTTGTCCATTGTTGGATTTGTTTGAGGTTGAAATTTACAGCTTTTTTGTAATACTAATCACCTTTATAGGGAGAAAATAAGTCTTAAGAACGATGTTTGACTACCGTATACTAGATTATTGTGAATTAAAGACTTGAAATAAGCCTTCAGACTTTCCACTGGAATTATTGTTTGAGAATGGAATACTAAAAGAGTTTATGTTCCTTTATTGTAAGTATACAGTGTTGCATTTAGGATGATTTACGCTGTGTGGTATCAAGCAGATGAAAATTCCCTTTTATTAAGGTAAATATCGACCTAAGATTATTAGATGTTATGTGAAATACCACACAAGAATCCAGACAGGTGAAAAGCCTTTTCGAGTGTAAATATTATCCATCAAATATTCACTTTGAGAAATCAAAGTTATGCAGGAGTAAGATTCATCTCTCTTACCATTCCTACCAGTCATCTTGGCACGAACACTTTCTCTTCAAGGAGGTCAAACTTCTAACAGAACAGCAACCTTAGCCCGATTTTATTTCAGACAAATCAAATACGTCCCAGTGTTAAACAAATACAAAAATTCCCCCCAAACAATACAAAGAAGGGTATCTGTACTGGGGAAGAGTGGATAGAAATTAAATGCAAAAGTGAAGATTCTAATCCTTCCCATACCGTGAGACTGCAAGGTCTCTAGTCAGTGGTTAATACTCGTACATACCGCTCCTAATTAGATAGTCCGCTGTTAGGCAAAGACTACCTGGCCTAGGGGAAAATCTCTTGAGATCTGCCTGATATCTGGGACAAGTCAATCATTCTGTCTTCAACCTAATTTTACACAACACTAGCAATTGCCAGCATACATATACACAAAGGACTGACACGCTGATTTTACCGAGATTGGCATGAACCGCCTAATTTTTGTCGTGTATAGGGGATAAAAAGGACAAACTAGGAGAGACTAGCCAGCCCTTTCATCTTTTCAATGTTCAATCGGACAAGTCAGTCCAGCTAAGACTGTCACTATCCCCCACCATTCTGTGGCGTATGGGGATGAATCAGCACCATGACTACCAGGATTGGCCAACCTATTTTGACACATACGGCCATTCCTCGTCATATGATCGCAATACGTAATCATTCAGTGGTTTTCGATTCGCATGCGAACTTGCTTCAGTTCCATAGATATATCAGTGCCACAGAGAAAGGATTTCTCAGGTCACCAAATATCTACCTTATGATTTTGTTTGCGAGTTTATATAAAATTACAGGCGTCTGCCATGAATGTGGAAAATACGAAGCGCAAATTATCCAAAAGAAGTAATAAAGACTTTTTCCCATCTTGATCAATTTTCTTACATAATTCAAACCAATTACTCAAAAACTGTCAGATTGTGTGGAAGCAAAAAATGCTATATTTACAAGATCATGTCGAAAAGTTTAATAAAATTCTAGATTCCTAGCTATCTGGGACAGAAGAAGAAGAATACACCCGAAAATTATGTTATTTAGATTTAATGCTCCTGACAACGGATCAACATTTCCTATGCAGGTATTAACCAACTCATAACTGTATCTTTCCTTGTTATATTAATACGGATATTTCTTGCAATTCTTTTAAAAAGCTAATATGGATATTTCTTGCAATTCTTTTATAAAGCGGACATGTGCGAAGACTTCAGGTTATTATCCATATCTTCACCCCAATATCCATCTTTTTCTCTCTAATTTCAGGCTTCTCTTCCTCTTGTAATAATAGCACTGATATATATCATATACTGAATAAAATATAGTTAACTATCCACACGTTGGAGCAATGTTATGTCCTCTCCAATGTATGCGACTTAAATAATAACTATGTTTACGGTCCTCTTGAAATGTGGTAGCAAATGAAGTGACTTGTGTGGGTAGATTTTACCCAACAGGGGGGCCCGTGCAGTCCATAGGGATAAAAAGGTTATACCCTGAAAAACTCCTAACGTGAAGAGCCTACTATCATTCGACAAGACCCTGACTCAAAATGTAACTATTCGGTGAAGTCTTGTTTTCGAAGTGACCAGGTGGATCTTCTGAAAGTAAGTTTTCTAGAAGGCATTTGAGTTTTCAAGTCATGGCCTTCCAACCCCAGAAGGATTTTCTGGTTGAAGTCTAGGTCAATCTGAAGGTAAACCTTCAAACTCCTCACTTCACGAAGAAATGCTAAGGATATGAAGTTGAAGGTCTACTTTCGGTAGACCTCAACCAGAAAATCCCTCTGGGGTTGGAAGGTCATGCTTAAAAACTCATCATTGAAAGGGGGATGGAGATTAACGCCAACCTTCCAGAAAACTTCCGAGTTTTTAAGCATGACCTTCCAATCCCAGGGGGATTTTCTGGTTGATGTCTACCCGAAAGTAGGCCTTCATTGAAGGGATGAGGTTGAAGGTTTACCTTCGGATTGACCCAGACTTCAACCAGAAAATCTCTCTGGGGTTGGAAGGTCATTACTTAAAAACTCATCTGCCCTCTAGAAAACTTACGTTCAGGAGATCCACCTGGTCACTTCGAAAGCCAAGAGGTACTGTTGTATCAATGTAAACATGTAGGTTTTATTACTGCAAAATTAGATTGTTAATGTAAATACGTAATGTTAATTATTTCAAATATGAAATCTTTTATTATTGTAAATAAGATTTTTATATAGGAATTTAAGTTTTAGTTTTAAGATAAATCCAATTTATTAGCATAAACTTAGTTAACCTTGACTATGATGAAATGAAGAGATCAAGCTGGTGAAGAGAAAAGTTCATTTATAACAAAGAAACAAAATATTGGGTATAAAAAATGATCAGATTTAAAAATGGAGAAAGGAGTCTTCTTGAAAAAATACGCAAATTAAGTGTAAATGAGTCTAGTGTAAATGAATCATGAATTTACAAGTTACTTAAAAGGAAAAAAAAGGAAAATTGTAATCATATTGTGATTGATAAGAAAAAATTTCAAGGAGATTAAATTCATAGATATAATACTTCAACAAATTATATTAAACTAGGCACCAAGAGCTAAAAAGGTTGGGCATAAATAAAGAATTATGGAGGTCGACTATCCCATGAAAGGACCTACCTTTGGGCTGAGCACAGTAGTAGTAGTAGTAATAGTAGTAATGTTTGAGAGCCCATCTCACCAATAGCCCTCAACAGAAGTGTAAAGTCATTATTTTTAATAAAAATAATTAAATCCTCATATGTTAATTTTTTTGGGGAAAAGTCACATTTGTACTTGAGAGGACGAATAAGGACTTAAATCAGATTCTATCTTTCCCCTAAAAGCTAGTGTATGATATTCACATTTTAATTATATTAATATATTTATAATGTAGCCTACCAAATGTTATGTTTACGAATATGTATAATGTAGGTTATATCCAAGGCCAATATAGAGCTCTATATTGGTCTTGGTTATATCTTACAGTGACAAGTGTCTCCCTCTAGCGACAACGAAGATCAGTCGAAAACATAACTTTCTTATATTATTCCACAATAGATGAAAATTCTATAATTCCGGTCAAAGACCTGCCTTATGAGGAATGTTTATTTGCTTTTCCAGTTTTATCAATATTATTACCTTTTAGATTACATTCAAAATGAAAAGATCTGAATAATGCAAACTGCTTTTACCCCTTTCAGTCACGCCAAACCATCTTTCTCGAATCCATGATTGTTTACAGTTTTAACTGCCTCAGTAGTACCCAAATAGTATAGATTTGCTACTTCTCCTCCTAGTATTACTGTCGTGAGTGTCAAAGCAACCACAACCATCAGATCAAGGGACACTGAACAAATTTAATATCGTGACTTCCAATTGCTATGGTTGTGATAGCGAACAATACTTAGTCATGGCGTAAAAGCAGGGTACCTCGAGACTGCATATTTTATCACTAAACCACCCTACCCACTGAACTGGATCTCTCGAGTGTTCCTTCAAGGTACAGACCTTAACTATGAGGTTTCCTCCAAGACTTCTAACCTGCCGTGCGTACCAGCTATCAGTTGGATTGCACTTCGAGACGAAGCTTATCTGTGCAGGCTTGCAAACGGCCCTGCCCTGAGGAAGGAAGACAGCATTTATATCTGTATGCCTCCCTACCCTCCTGGTTGTCTCTGATTGGACCTAGAACCGTTAAATTGGAGCAACTACCACCTTAATACCAATTAATTAAGTGTGTGATCTCTAAACGTTTTGGACTATTTACACAGTATGTTCTCATTAAGAAGTTGCTAATGTAAAAAATGATGAAGGGTACACGGGATGACTTCCGCAGTTAAAGAGGAAATTTAGTGGTTTGGATTAGAAAGTATTTGGTGGGGTAGAACACTCTCTCTCTCTCTCTCTCTCTCTCTCTCTCTCTCTCTCTCTCTCTCTCTCTCTCTCTCTCTCTCTCTCACATCTAAAAGACACCTTATTGCCCAGTTAAAGGAAATCCTATTAATTTTTTACAACTATTTTAGAAAAGAAAGTGAACGGCAGCCTTTAAGAGATGAGTCAAGTTTAATGGATTGGGTGTCTGCTCCAACAGGAGTCTATGAAAGGACCGTTTACAGGCTTTGTAAAGAAACTAAGGAAGCACAGGATACATTTCAGCATGACATTGTTTGTCACTAACCAAAGTATCACCGTTCAGAAACCGTGACATGGTTTGATGAATTTCAAAAAGTGGTTTATGTTGGAATGTAATAATCGGTTAAGTTGGGCAAAAGCATACCACGTCTATTTTGACCTTGCTGCTGATAAAAACGCCTATGCCATAAATGGCAAAATCTAGACTTATAATTATAACAAAGCTGTAAAAGAGATACCAACTCTTGAAAAAGTTTTCGTAGAAAATAAAGGTTATAGTGAATTTAAAGAATGCTAGGAGTCATTTGAATCCAATTTGCAGAACTTTATATGGAAATGTAAACGGCCGTCTGTTTTTTTTTTTTTTTTTTTTTTTTTTTTTTTTTTTTTTTTTTTTTTTTTTTTTTTTTTTTGTTAGAGAAGCGATGTTTGACATTGCAGAAGTAAGGAATTCAGGATTCGACCATTCTAGTATCCCCCTGGACGAAACTTCAATGGTAATTCACAACGACTAGCCTAGCAACTAGATTGACACAAAGGCAAAGCAACAGGACTCTGCACAAACTGGAAAGGATGGTTCAAAAGGATCAATTTTAGATACAGAACTTATTTAAATAAGGGGGAAAAAACGATGGTAATAATCACTATTAAAATGAACCTTGTGGTATTTGAGAAATGGTTCAGATTTCAACTCATGCGTAACAAAGCCAGAAGTTCCATCGACCATCCTGTGCCTACAGACAAAACAAAACAGGACCTGCAGAACATCTCCTTCGGCGAGGGCAAGCAAGCGGCCCTGTACAGATAAGAGGACTACATTGCCCTCCGGAGAAAAGGACTAAGTGAAGAACCAAGGTCGACTGCTATCTCGATGTTTAAGCAGGAGGCCAAAGGAAGAAGAGTAGAGAAGTAAAGGCGGCCAGAACCCCTCTGTCTTTCCCAAGATCTTTCCGACCCGAGACCCCTGAGCTAAGTCAACCTGAAGGAAGCAACAGCTCCAAATTTCAACTCCACGCGCTAAACTCCATCGGCTCATCCATAAACCTAAGACCAAAGGAATTTTTGCGACACCCTTCCATTACCCATTTGGGTTTAATGGACAATTCAGTTTTGCGAAGTCTTAATTATTTTACCTCCTCGATGAACTAAAGTTTTTTTTTTTTTACGCCACGCCCTTCCCATGCCTTAGGAAGGATATCAGTTTTCATTTAACATTTAAGGTACGAATATTTTTATTATTAGATTTTAAAATTTTACGTTAAACTACTTTCATTATGATTTAAAAGTGAATTTATTAAATTTCGCTTTAGTTCGGAGATTTTACTAGTGAAAAAAGAAAGATTCACTGCCCCCCCCTTGGGCAAAAAACAGTAGCATTTTTATTTAAAAACAAAGTATTCACCTGAAAATGTGAATTTGAAGAGCAACCAAATAGTAAAAATAAAATCCTCGGGAGGAAAAATGTGATAACTCATGATACCGATATTGTTGAAATATTCTATTTCGGACATATCAAGCATTTAGAAAAGGCTAAAATAAATTAGCCCAACATAGATAACCTAGAGTTTGGAAAGAAATTGCCATTTCTATAAAAGTTATGGTATTTATCGAGAACACCCTTCAATAAATCATATTAAGTGCAACTTGCATTAGGCATGTCATGTGATAAACAACAGTTAGAATTCAAATGATTCATGAGTTAATGATAAAAATTATATAAATTAGTTTTAAGTGAGAAGTACAGTGGGGCTCCCGACATGAAATTTCCCAGTCAACTGTGGTTGATCATTATTCTTCTCTAGCCTCTGATGGGACGACACCTGTTGATGGACGGAGCCTACCTGGGCCGAGCGGGGAATTCAATATCGTGACTATCTAGGCAACATGATCAATAAGTCTCCAGCCTACCTCAACATAGGACAAGCTACCGCCATGCCTCGCCACCCTCAGACCTGGATCACTCGCGATAAATCTGGAACGGCCCTCGGACGTCCTGTCTCTACAGGCACTACTCCAAAAGACTTGACTTCTGAGGAAACCACTTCGGTGAAGAGCCTTAAGCCCTCATGCCCCGATGAAGGAAGAAACGGCCCTCCTGAGACCCCAAAGTCTGGAGGTGGTTCTCTTGTACAAAGGGCGTCAACAACAAGTGTGTTCATGCAGGTAGGCAAGGGACAACGAAGAAAAGGTCGCCAAACATTTGGTCTTCGTCCGGATCCCTCCGACAAAGAGGTTCTAGATGTCCGTCAACCAGGAAGAACCAACGACTCCTAGTTTTCTGGAGGATTTTTTGACGTAGCATTTCCGAAAGTTGAGTTTAAACCTTCATGTGCCGATGAAGGAAGAAACGGCCCTCCAGACAAGAGCCCTAAGTCTGAAGGTTCTCTCGGACAAAGGGCGTTAATAACAACTGTGTTCGTGCAGGTAGACAAGGGACAACGAAGAAAAGGCCGCCAAACCTTCAAGTCTTCGTCCGGGTTCCTCCGACAAGGAGGTTCTTGAGGTCCATCAACTAGGAAGAACCGACGATTCCCAGTTTTCTGGAGGATTTTTTGACGTAGCCTTTCCGAAGGTTGAGCTTAAACCTTCATGCGCCGATGAAGGGAGAAACGGCCCTCCAGAAGAACCCGAAGTCTGAAGGTCCTCTTGGACAAAGGGTGTCAACAACAAGTGTGTTCATGCAGGTAGACAAGGGACAGCGAAGAAAAGGCCGTAGTGAACGCCAAGCACCCACAAGGGATTCGTAAAATGAAAAAGCCAATCTTCAAAGACTAACGATAAAGTACATACTCGTGGTCAGTTGTACTACCAGCACAGAGCTGCGAGCCCTACATCTGACACTGGTGATTTTGAACTTCTCGTCATCCGAGAGAGATTAACAGCACAAAATCATTGTCAGTGTTCACCAAGGTGCTGGTGATAGCGACAGCACGTTGTATGAGCAGTCATGTCTGCATACTCAAGACCAGGGCCAAGATCCTAGAAAGTTTTTATTGGAAAAACGTGGGCGTCGATGCCCATGATATTGTCATCGCATGTGACAAGTGTCAAAAAGTAAACCCCTTTCAGCAAACAGAAGTTGCTGCACTGCATACGGTACCTGTCCCAAAGAGGTAATGGTGCAAATCAGCATCGATTCACCAACCTACCCAAGACAGAAGATTGATACCATTTTGCATTGTTGTCAGACTAATTCTCAAAATGGCAGGAAGCAGGTGCTCTTATAGACCAGACAACCTAGAGCATCGAGAAATTCTTGTTCGAGGAAATCATATGCCATCATGGATGTGATGATATCCAAATAAATGATCAAGGACACAAATTTGTGAAAATGGTGTCATCTGCACCCCATGATATGATGGGCACGAAGTGGCATGTTACTAGCGCTTGACATCCCCAAGCCAACGGCCTTGTTAAACACCATTTCAGGCCATCAAGGATTCTCTCATCAAATGCCTTTAAAACCATTAGAACTGGGTAGGCTGTATACATGCAGCACTCTTCGAGTACCACACGTCAAAGCACACCTCGATAAAGCTCACTCCCTTCAAGGTTGTCTACAATCGTCACGCAAACCTTCCAGTCAAGCTATAACACTGCCAGCCCTGTGACTACGAGGCAATTATGGAGAATTCAGACAACTACCAGGCAGCCTCAATTGCTGCAACTGCTGATGCCACGAGTTCAATTTGGTACTGGACGCTGTCAAAGGTTACATCAAACATCAACGTCAGACAACGGAAACAGAAAATTCAGTACAACAAACAGCGCAAACATAGGTTGTACAATGTCGTGGATGAAGTCCTCTTTGAAAATCTTGTCAGAGTAGACAGGAAAGGTGGCCATTTCCAGGAAAGGCGCACTGGGCCATACATCGTCTCAGAAGTGTGTGGAAAGAATACCTACAAATTGTCAAACAACAACATTGAACAGAAAAAAAAATGGTCAACCGTACCAATTTGGTGAGGTACAATAAATTGCAGATATCACCAAAGTTCCAGACTGACGGCCCAGCTGTTCTATCCAAGTAGCACACCAAGACCAAGGACAGCCTGCATGTTCTGCCGCACAAGCCGTCCTTGGACACATTCCAAATCAGCCCTGTTTACCAAGATGAAGCAAAACTTTAGTTTACCTGTCCACGGCACTAACTGCACCAGACATGGGATGATGGGCACCTTTGAAACCAGATTCAAAGGTGCTATTTACGCAAATAAAACTGGATGGAAACTGTCTTTCGTGCATTCAGCCAAGTCGTTACAGGCACACAGGATAACCCAAACTTTCTGCCGACGTTCATTGTGTCACTTATGTTGGACGACATCACCATGTTCCGCAAAGTATGTCCAAATATTACCCGACAGACTTGTCCAAGATGGTACCGCTTGGAGTTGGGGGGGCGGAGGTAGAAATCTTTGTGCTGGCCACTATATTGTATTCATGTTCAGCAAATGGAGATAAACCACCAAGTGACTGGTGTAGAAACCACTTTAAACAGACGAAATCTCCATCCACGACCAAGAGTGAATTCTCTTGAATAACCTATATGAACACTTCGAAACGGCCGTTCGGTGAAGGTGTGCCAACGGCCCTGGTCTAGAAAGAAAGAGCACTCCAGAGAAGAGTGAAGTCTAGAGATAGTGAAGATTCTTCTACGGGATGAAGATAGTCGACACCATTTAGATGGCAGAAGATTAAAATATGGCCATGGCAAAAACTCCAACCAGTTTTGGGACCATGACGTAAGTCTCAGAGGGTAATGGACAACTTTCTGCGACTGACTAGCTGCAACCCATCTAGCCGCAACCCAATTAAGTCTCTCTTTCTGAAAATACTTAGGTACATCAAATCTCAATTATCCACTAGGAATAAGGAAACAATGCTAACCATGACCATAATATATAGTCATTAAATGATTGTAAACTATTTTATTCTTTATTCAAAATTGCCTAATTGTCAATAGGGACTGCTTATTAAGGAAATAAGTTTAAGTTTAATATAAATCATTCAGTTCCAATACACCTGCAACGATAGCAGCAAGCACACACTCACAGCGAGGAAAAGAAATTTGTGATTGATGGCTATACAGTATATAAATTTTGGACAGTGTCAGGCAAATTTCTCAAATTCAATTGACTGAAAAATAATTTCTTGAACTATCATTTTCTCGAATGTTAATTACCTGAAAACAAACAAGTAAATTTCTCGAACACAATCGAAAGTATCTAATAAGCGCCAAAGACCAATTTATAAAGAGGATATTAGCATTCCGTGATGTCCTGTATGCACGGGCGTACGTACGAGTATAATGCACGATATACTGCGTACCTATTTGTAATCACACATTTGCGCCATAAAAAATATTAACTTTAATCTTTTTAAATAAAATAATACAGTATGGAAAAACAAAGTAGAAAGAAAATCAGTGAGACTACAACAAGTGAAAATCAGAAAATAAAAAGAGACTAAAAGAGGCCTGTCGAAGAATAGCCTATCTACGAAATGTTACATACAACATTTCATTTTGAGGCATAAATTTCATTTTGATTGATTAAATTTCAATACTGTATTTCATTCTAAATGATAATATTTTTATAAATACAATAAAATTATAACCTTTGTATTTCTTTCATTCCTTCATTTACAATAAATTTTTTACATTTGTGTTTGTTAACCCAAAATTTTTTCCATTCAATTTTATCGACAAAATAAGATATCGGTTTTCGAGAAATATGAGATTCGAGAAAATTATAGTTCGAGAAATTATTTTTCGAGCAGGGCTTTGGTCAGTCAGCCGTGGCCAGATGGATTGCGGCCATTCAGCAGCGGCCTGTTGTCCCATTCTCAGAAGCCATGTTGGCCTTGTGCCAGGCAATCCACATCAATCATTAAGACAGCGAGTTAAAGAAGCCAGGGCTCTGGCCAGTCAGCCGTGGCCAGATTGATTGCGGCCAGTTGTCCAATTTGCAGTGTAAGAAGCCATGATTGGCCTTGTGCCAGGCAATCCACATCAATCATCAAGACAGTAGGCTAAAGAAGCCAGGGCTCTGGCCAGTCAGCCGTGGCCAGATTGATTGCGGCCAGTTGTCCAATTTGCAGTGTAAGAAGCCATGATTGGCCTTGTGCCAGGCAATCCACATCAATCATCAAGACAGTAGCGCTAACGAAGCCAGGGCTCTGGCCAGTCAGCCGTGGCCAGATGGATTGCGGACAGGCACCAGCGGCCAGATGTCACATTCTCAGTCTAAGCACCAAAGATTGGCCTTGTGCCAGGCAATCGATATCAATCATTAAGACAGTGAGCTAAAGAAAAGAAATCTTCAGTTGCCTAGAGGGAATTTCTGGGAGTAGTATTTCAATAGACAAACCTCAGACTCCACGAGCTCACCGATGAACTGGAGTATAAAGCATTTTGAACTATGCCCTTACAACCCCTGAGAACTTTAAGTAAACAAGAAGTGTATAAAATGTCAAACAAGAAGTGTACAAAATGTCAAACAAGAAGTGTATAAAATGTCAAACAAGAAGAGACTTTGCTTTGTATTTTACAAAGTATTTCTTCCACGTAGTTATTTTTATGGAAGTTAAAATTTAAAAAAAAAATCCTTTTAGAAACTAGGATGCAAATAGAACAGATATTAATACAAGGCTCTATAATAAACATGTTATTTTCATTAGTAAAATAAATTTTTGAATATACTTACCCGATGATCATGTAGCTGTCAACTCCGTTGCCCGACAGAAATCTACGGTCGGGATACGCCAGCGATCGCTATCCAGGTGGGGGTGTGCTCAACAGCGCCATCTGTGGTCAGGTACTCAAGTACTTCTTGTCAACAAGACCTCAATTTTCTCCTCGGTCCACTGGTTCTCTATGGGGAGGAAGGGCGGGTCCTTTAATTCATGATCATCGGGCAAGTATATTCAAAAATTTATTTTACTAATGAAAATAACATTTTTCAATATTACAGTAATCTTACCCGATGATCATGTAGCTGATTCACACCCAGGGTGGTGGGTGGAGACCAGCATACATGTTAACAAAGAAGCTAAGTATCCCGTATTTCATTTTATTAGTTATTCAAAATAACAAATATAAAATAAATAAGTACCTGGTAAGGAAGTCGACTTGAACCATTACTCTGCCTTTATTAAGTATGTCTTCCTTACTGAGCGTAGCGGTCCTCTTAGGATGCCGAACGACTCTTAGGTGCTGAAGTATAAAGGGCTGCAACCCATACTAAAGGACCTCATCACAACCTCTAACCTAGGCGCTTCTCAAGAAAGAATTGACCACCCGCCAAATCAACCAGGATGCGGAAGGCTTCTTAGCCGACCGTACAACCCAAAAACAACAATAAAAAGTATTCAAGAGAAAGGTTAAAAAGGTTATGGGATTATGGGAATGTAGTGGCTGAGCCCTCACCTACTACTGCACTCGCTGCTACGAATGGTCCCAGGGTGTAGCAGTTCTCGTAAAGAGACTGGACATCTTTGAGATAGAATGATGCGAACACTGACTTGCTTCTCCAATAGGTTGCATCCATAACACTCTGCAGAGAACGGTTCTGTTTGAAGGCCACTGAAGTAGCCACAGCTCTCACTTCATGTGTCCTTACCTTCAGCAAAGCAAGGTCTTCTTCCTTCAGATGAGAATGAGCTTCTCTAATCAGAAGCCTGATGTAGTAAGAAACTGCGTTCTTAGACATTGGTAGCGAACGCTTCTTGACAGCACACCATAAGGCTTCTGATTGTCCTCGTAAAGGTTTTGACCTTCTTAGATAGTACTTAAGAGCTCTAACTGGGCAAAGTACTCTCTCCAGTTCGTTCCCCACCAAGTTGGACAGGCTAGGGATCTCGAACGATTTAGGCCAAGGACGTGAAGGAAGCTCGTTTTTAGCCAAAAAACCGAGCTGCAAGGAACATGTAGCCGTTTCCGATGTGAAACCTATGTTCCTGCTGAAGGCGTGGATCTCACTTACTCTTTAAGCTGTTGCTAGGCATACGAGGAAAAGAGTTTTTAATGTGAGGTCCTTAAAAGAGGCTGATTGGAGCAGTTCAAATCTAGATGACATAAGGAACCTTAGGACCACGTCTAGATTCCAGCCTGGAGTGGACAACCGACGTTCCTTTGAGGTCTCAAAAGACCTAAGGAGGTCCTGTAGATCTTTGTTGGTGGAAAGATCCAAGCCTCTGTGGCGGAAAACCGCTGCCAACATACTCCTGTAACCCTTGATCATAGGAGCTGATAGGGATCTAACGTTCCTTAGATGTAACAGGAAGTCAGCAATCTGGGTTACAGTGGTACTGGTTGAGGAAACTGCATTGGCCTTGCACCAGTTTCGGAAGACTTCCCATTTAGACTGATAGACTCTGAGAGTGGATGTCCTCCTTGCTCTGGCAATCGCTCTGGCTGCCTCCTTCGAAAAGCCTCTAGCTCTTGAGAGTCTTTCGATAGTCTGAAGGCAGTCAGACGAAGAGCGTGGAGGTTTGGGTGTACCTTCTTTACGTGAGGTTGACGCAGAAGGTCCACTCTTAGAGGAAGAGTCCTGGGAACGTCGACCAGCCATTGCAGTACCTCTGTGAACCATTCTCTCGCGGGCCAGAGGGGAGCAACCAACGTCAGCCGTGTCCCTTTGTGAGAGGCGAACTTCTGAAGTACCCTGTTGACAATCTTGAACGGCGGGAATGCATACAGGTCGAGATGGGACCAATCCAGCAGAAAGGCATCCACGTGAACTGCTGCTGGGTCTGGAATTGGAGAACAATACAATGGGAGCCTCTTGGTCATTGAGGTAGCGAACAGATCTATGGTTGGCTGACCCCACAGGGCCCAAAGTCTGCTGCAAACATTCTTGTGAAGGGTCCACTCTGTGGGGATGACCTGACCCTTCCGGCTGAGGCGATCTGCCATGACATTCATATCGCCCTGAATGAACCTCGTTACCAGCGTGAGCTTTCGATCTTTTGACCAAATGAGGAGGTCCCTTGCGATCTCGAACAACTTCCTCGAATGAGTCCCCCCCTGCTTGGAGATGTAAGCCAAGGCTGTGGTGTTGTCGGAGTTCACCTCCACCACCTTGTTTAGCTGGAGGGACTTGAAGTTTATCAAGGCCAGATGAACTGCCAACAACTCCTTGCAATTGATGTGAAGTGTCCTTTGCTCCTGATTCCATGTTCCCGAGCATTCCTGTCCGTCCAATGTCGCACCCCAGCCCGAGTCTGATGCGTCCGAGAAGAGACGGTGGTCGGGGGTCTGAACAGCTAAAGATAGACCTTCCTTGAGAAGAATGCTGTTCTTCCACCACGTTAGAGTAGACCTCATCTCTTCGGAAACAGGAACTGAGACCGTCTCTAGCGTCATGTCCTTTATCCAGTGAGCAGCTAGATGATACTGAAGGGGGCGGAGGTGGAGTCTCCCTAACTCGATGAACAGGGCCAGCGATGAAAGTGTCCCTGTTAGACTCATCCACTGCCTGACTGAGCATCGGTTCCTTCTCAGCATGCTCTGGATGCACTCTAGGGCTTGGTTGATCCTTGGGGCCGACGGAAAAACCCGAAACTGAATCTCCATACCCAGGTAAACAATGGTCTGGGATGGGACGAGCTGGGACTTCTCTAAATTGACCAGGAGGCCCAGTTCCTTGGTCAGATCCATAGTCCATCTGAGATTTTCCAGACAGCGACGACTTGTGGGAGCTCTTAAAAGCCAGTCGTCTAAATAGAGGGAGGCTCTGATGTCTGCCAAGTGAAGGAATTTCGCAATATTCCTCATCAGTCTCGTAAACACAAGAGGTGCCGTGCTTAGGCCAAAGCACAGGGCTTGGAACTGGTACACAACCTTTCCAAAGACGAATCTTAGGAAAGGTTGGGAGTCTGGATGGATGGGGACGTGAAAGTATGCGTCTTTCAGGTCTAACGAGACCAACCAGTCCTCCTGCCTGACCACTGCTAGGACCGACTTCGTCGTCTCCATCGTGAACGTCTGCTTGGTGACATAAGCATTGAGAGCACTGACGTCCAGCACCGGTCTCCAACCTCCTGTCTTCTTGGCTACCAGGAAGAGACGGTTGTAAAAGCCCGGGGATTGATGATCCCGGACTATGACCACTGCTTCCTTTTGTAGCAAGAGCGACACCTCTTGTTGCAACGCTAGCCTCTTGTCCTTCTCCTTGTAGTTGGGAGAGAGGTTGATGGGAGATGTAGCTAGAGGGGGATTGAGGCAGAACGGAATTCTGTATCCCTCCCTTAGCCACTTCACAGACTGAGCGTCTGCACCTCTGCTCTCCCAAGCTTGCCAGAAGGTCTTGAGTCTGGCTCCTACTGCTGTCTGGAGAGGATGGCAGTCAAAACTTGCCTTTTGCGGACTTGGAACCCTTCTTGGACTTGCCACGGTGACTGTCTGCACGGGTACCTCCTCTGCTGGAGGTTCTGCCACGAAAGGGCGGGATGAACCTAGAAGCAGGTGTATCAACTGCTGTAGGGCGGAAGGGTCTGGGCACGGAAGGTAAGGTTTTAGCCTTACGTGCAGAAGAAGCCATGAGGTCATGAGTATCCTTCTGGATAAGAGAGGCAGCCATCCCCTTAATCAACTCCTCCGGAAACAGACACTTGGAGAGAGGAGCAAACAGCAACTCTGACTTCTGGCAAGGAGTGATACCAGCAGATAAGAAGGAGCACAGATGATCTCTCTTCTTGAGGACTCCTGATACATATGAAGCCGCAAGTTCACCAGACCCATCCCGAATTGCCTTGTCCATGCTAGACATGATCAGCATGGCCGAGTCCTTATCTGAAGGGGAAGTCTTCCTGCTTAAGGCTCCCAAACACCAATCGAGGAAGTTGAATATCTCGAAGGCACGAAAGACTCCCTTCAACATATGATCAAGATCGGAAAAGGACCAGCAGATCTTCGAACGTCTCATAGCCAACCTGCGGGGAGAGTCAACCAGACTTGAGAAGTCGGCCTGGGCAGAGGCAGGAACCCCCAAGCCAGGTTCCTCTCCCGTGGCATACCAGAAGCTCGACTTAGAAGCCAGCTTGGGAGGAGGAAACACAAAAGAGGTCCTTCCCAGTTGCTTCTTGGAATGCAACCAGTCCCCCATAACCCTCAAAGCTCTCCTAGATGATCTGGCGAGAACAAGCTTGGTGAAGGCAGGCGCAGCAGACTGCATGCCCAGAGCAAACTCGGAGGGAGGAGAACGAGGGGTTGCAGACACAAAGTGTTCAGGATACAAATCCCTGAACAAAGCAAGGACTTTGCGAAAGTCTAAGGAGGGTGGCGAAGACTTGTGTCCTTCAACATCAGAGTGAGGATCATCCAGATGAGCAGCTTCATCATCCGATACATCACCATCCGAAAGTTGAGTTGTGAGTGGCAAAGGCAGAGCAGCAAGCTGAACGGCTGAATCCTGCAGAACGGGTGCATGCATACCTGCGGATCCATCATCATGCCTCTGCTGGACAGTCTGCGAGCTGGCAACAACAAAAGCAGAGGGCTCGTGTGTGGGAGGGTCTGCGGTGGGCTGAGGAGCATGCGGTATGGTATGCAGAGCATGCTGTAAGGTATGCGGCTCATGCTGCATGGTATGCGGAGCATGCTGTAAGGTCTGCAGAGCATGCTGCATGGGCTGAGGAGAATGCCGCATAGTGCTGGAACCCGGCAACTCCTGATGCGGCAGCTCACGCATGTTAGCAGATGGTGCAGCAAGAACATGCGTCTGGCAGTGAGGACTGCGCATCGGTGGAGGAGCTCTCACAGGTGGGGTGTGGGAGCAGGCAGCCGCAGTATCTGCTGAGCGCACAACCTCTGCGGGTTGTAGGTTAACAGGAGAGGTGTTAACCTTCTCGGCATGATACTCCTGCATAAATGCCGCAAGCTGAGACTGCATAGTCTGCAGCATGGACCACTTAGGGTCTACTGTGGTTGGAGCAACAACAGACGGAGCAGAGGTCTGTTGAGGGACCACTCTACCTCTCTTGGGAGGTGTGCAGTCATCAGATGACTGCGGCGAGTCCGAACTGACCCAGTGGCTACACCTGGGCCATTGGACTAGCTCGGAAGGGACCTTACGTTTGAGCGGTCGTGAGACCTTGGTCCACCGTTTCCTCCTGGAAACCTCTTCCACAGACGAGGAATGTAAGGGCTCATTCGTCTGTAAGTGGATGGGACGATCCTTAGCAGATACGTCCGCAACTGAGGATACATCCGTGCGCCGATCAAGGCCTGCCGAACCCTTTGGTCCTTCGACATTGCTTCTCCCCTGGGCTTGGGAGCTTGCAAGAGGTCCCGGACTGGGAGGACGACTGGCACGCACAGATGTACCCTCATGCGCAACACTGACACTGACACTATGCACATCACTAGCACTAACACTTCCCACTGCACTCTTCGCTTTCAGCTCTCTGACATCTGCCAAGAGCTGATTGCGGTCACTAACCAACGACTCCACCTTCTCACCGAGAGCCTGAATGGCACGCAACATAGCCATTGCAGGCTGAGCACTCGTAGCAGGTTCGGGAGTCACCACCACAGGGGAAGGAAAAGGTTGAGGGGCATGGGGAGAGGAAAAATCCACAGAGCGAGAAGAACTCCTCCTATCTCTCTCCTTCTCTAACCTACGTGCATATCTGAGGAATTCATTAAAATCGAATTCCGAAAGCCCAGCACATTCCCCACATCGATCTTCCAATTGACAGGATTTTCCCCTACAATTGGAACATACGGTGTGAGGATCTATAGAGGCCTTCGGAAGACGCCTAGTACAAGTCCTAACACTACACTGCCTGTATTTAGGAACTTGGGAATGGTCAGACATCTTGAATTTAGAGGTAGTCAAGGGGGAATTCCAAAATTAAGCAAAGATCGTTAACCAATGAATCAAATTAATTCCAAAAGCTTGCTAAGCTAAGGATAAAGCTTCCTGAACAGCGAAGGCTAAACTTCAGAGCAAATACATCACAAAATCGTGAACAAAAGACTCCAAAATCAACAGCGTATCCATGTAGGTCTTGCCGGCGTCACGACAGAGGAAAAATTGAGGTCTTGTTGACAAGAAGTACTTGAGTACCTGACCACAGATGGCGCTGTTGAGCACACCCCCACCTGGATAGCGATCGCTGGCGTATCCCGACCGTAGATTTCTGTCGGGCAACGGAGTTGACAGCTACATGATCATCGGGTAAAATTAATATTGAAAAAGATAGGTTACATCTGTCGTGACACAATAGACAAGAAAATAATCTTCCAGAAAAGCACAGGTAATTGAAAATAAAATGGCTTTAAAGTAATAATGTAATCTTTCTTTAACAATCATTCGACAGAATTAGAACTGATACACGAGTGTGTTTCAAAATGATCCAATATAAAGACTATTATTCAATGGATAAGGCAAGCCAATGTAACTTTGGATGGCCTACATCTTACGGACGATACTGAAACCTTGGCAAATTAACATAATTTTTGCCATTGAGTAATTCATAAGAACCTAAAACCGTAAGAACTACTTTAGAATACCAAGAACAAAGAATAGCATTTCTACATTAGAATACCAAGATTCAGGAACAGTATTGCTACATTAGAATACCAAAAACCGAGAACAGCATTTCTACATTAGAATACCAGGAGCAAGGAACAGTATTGTTACAATAGAATACCAAAAGCCAAGAACAGTGCTACCTTGTGATACCTACAGTCTTTAATTAAATTACAGTGAACCCTCGCTACTTCGCGGTTCGACCATCGCGGATTCACCACTTCGCGGATTTTTTCCATAACCCATATATATACAGTAATATATATATATATATATATATATATATATATATATATATATATATATATGTATGCATGTATTTATGTATATATGTAGGTATGTATATGTGTATACATTATATATACATACATATATATATATATATATATATATATATATATATATATATATATATATATATATATATATATATATATATATATATATATATATATATATATATATATATATATATATATATATATATATATATATATATATATATATATATATATATATATATATATATATATATATCTAAAGTAGGAAGATGTGATGTAGTTCTAAGGGAAAAGTATGGGAAATATGTCTGGGTAATAAGCAAAGCTCTACCTCCAGTTTGTTTCTACATTATGATCAGAGATAAATGTAAACAAAACATTGGTTGCCATTTTTTATCGTGCTTTTTAGCATCTTTAGGAAATGCATGATATAAAATCACCTTTAATATTTGTGCCTGTTTTAGTTTAGGGTACTGTAGTACATGCATTAAGTGTTCTGTACATTAAAGGGTAGTTTGTTAACAGTACTACGTACAAGGGAAGGTTTTAAAAGTCTGAATATACATGTTGAATAAATAGGTAAATATGGTGTCACTACTTCGCGGATTTTCACCTATCGCGGCCGCGACTGGAACCTATCTACCGCGATAAACGAGGGTTCACTGTATTGAATTGAGAATCTTAAATAAAATCTTTGTTTTATTTAAGATTAAAATTTACAGTACTTTTGTAACAATATTCAGCTTTATCGAGAGTAAACAAGTCACTCGGCTGGTTGCAAATGTTGGTCAAACTTCAAAACGAATAAACAGTCTAAGAACCATGTTTGATTAACGTATACTTAATTATTTTTAATTAAAAGACTAAAACTAAGCCTCAAGAATTTCCGCTAGAGTTGATTATTTGAGAATAGAATTCTAAAGAAAAGTTTTATTGTTCCTTTACTGTGTAGCAGATTTATGACGATTAACAGTGCAGTATCAAGCAGATGATACATGTAAGAATCCATGCAGGTGAAAAGCTTTTCGAGTGTAATTAATACATGTAGATATCTATCATTTCTCAAAAGGTCAAATATATTTCACCAATTCCCACTAGCATCCCCTCATGGATGGATCCATACATAAATATAGACACATACACATGCACACCTGTAGGCTACATCATACTCGAGCATTCATACATACAAAGTAGATACACTTATTTACATAGAGGATACTTCCATGTATACATTATTATACAATCTTACAAATGTGCATGTTTATATTCCTACCAGATACAGTATAGTACAGCAGTTTCAATTACTCTGTGGCCCGACTAGGTTACTTGGGCCGGCGCGTGCTCCAACCAATCAGCTCCCGAGTGCTGATAAAAAAAAATCTTGGCTCTTTTCCCGCCATTCACCGCAGACACATACAGTACTCTACATTCGTCTTGTATCTAATAAATCAATAATTATTCCTTTCAATTATATTTTCCTAATGCCTTTGGCTGACTTATAGACCCACTCAAGAAAGCCAAAGAAACTGATGAACTGTAACGAACTAGTTACCTACGCTGGTTGATTTGGAAAGCTAAATACATCAACAAATTTAGCTATAACTAATAAATATATTTTTTTTACAAAATTCATATTCATGAATTATAAAACCTATAGCCAAATAAATTATATATACTCGAAATAGAAATTGACTTAAAGAGCAACATCTCTATGTTGTAATTTCCTTATAGGTGCAAGTGCTTAACAAAAAAGGCAAAATATAAATGTGTGAAAATTAACAGCGGATGACTTGGGTGGAACAACTTGGATCTGAAGGAGGATGACACACCAGCTGGCACCCATGTGCTATTGACTGCTCATTTAAAGGTTTCGTAGGATTTGTCACCTTTCTTGGAACTGGAATTTTAGTCTGTCTTGCTTTAATACTTTTCTCTTAAAGACGAATGTTCCCCTATTTTATGTTAGTCTTTGTGATATTTAATGTTATCAGAAGGTTAGGATTACGTTACAGTCTCTCTCTCTCTCTCTCTCTCTCTCTCTCTCTCTCTCTCTCTCTCTCTCTCTCTCTCAGTAAAAATCATGACATTAAATTTACCCATTGCTACGCTTATGCATGTGCGCTTTGCTTTGATAATCCGTACTTAGAATTTTAACAGAAATGCCAGCGCCCGTCCTTTCGAAGTCTGCCCTGGAGGTTCTATGTTGGGGATATCAACACAACATAAAGAAATCACGGACGATACAAGAGAGCTGTTCAGCTAACTGCAATATTCTTAGGAAGAAGAATTGTTGTAATTTCTAGCTGTGCAACACACGTGGTTGTCAGAGTTATAAAAATTTTATGGTTAAAATTGGGCGGCGATTCATTGTGATTATGGAACTAATCCGGGGTAGTAAATAAAAACATGAAAAAAAAACATTCAGCTTTTGTTAATTTACTCAGATTTATAAAGATTTATTCGATAAAAGTGGTAGGCCTGATGTAGGTTTTTCAAATTTTTTACCATTTTCTTTTTATAATATTCAATTATGAATTGAAAATAAAAAAAAAACTATTTATCATGGGTTGAAATTGCGTCAGCTTTCAGTTGCTTACAAAGGCCCCTAACTGCTTTGGTCGTGGTCTCCGAGACACCCTTTGGAAATTGCTGGATCCACGCTTCTCTATCTCACGTTCAATCTAGTTTGAATATCTTCACATTAATAAAAATTTTCACCCGTAAAGAGCAAACGGCAAAAAGAGTTCAACAAGGACTTTGGAAACAAAGTTCTGACTAAGTGAAAATGCAAAATCAGTTTAAAATAACAGCCACTGAAAACCTTTGATTTTTTTAATTGTTTTAGATTGCACCCAAAATTTGTAGCATTTGGCTAGAACAGTTGTCCCATCAAGTTCACTTCTAAGCTTAATTAACAAGCGGTCAGATAGGGAGGATGAATGTAACGATTATCATATTTGTCAAAGCAAATTCATTTGAATCTCAGACTTTCCATGCACATATCATGCCACGTAATTATACCAGAATA
>NC_090745.1:38987226-39004726 GCF_036898095.1 Palaemon carinicauda
TTCAAATTAAAGGAAATAATGAAGTTAGAGAGAGATAGATTGATTTATGAAATTTTTGGCCCGAAGCCAAACGCCGGAGCCGCAAGGCCACTCACCGCATAAATATATTTTAGAAAAGAGTATAAGATATATAAATAAAGGTAAAATATAATTAAATTATTTTATATCACAATAAAACCAAAAGGTTAAAATTTTAAATCACAATAAATCTAACAGGTTAAAATCTAAAATCACAATAAAACCATAGATCTATAACTAAAAAAAAACATTTTCTTTCAAAAACTGTACAACAAGCTCCACTGGAGCAGACTCACCTAAAATTTCCCCAAGGGACATTTCGATTAAGTGATTTTTCCTACGTTGACATCTAAAAACAGTACAGGACACTTCAATATGTTCAACGGTTATATCTACTTTGCAAGCAGAGCAGCCAGGAGTATAATGTGTGTGCCCTATACGTAAACGTGTAAAAACAATGTTAGATCTTCTTTCCACCTGTAAACGCGATCATGGTTGGACAGAAGGCCTAATTGACTTTAATCTAAAATTATTATTTAAATTAGACCAGTGAACCTGCCACTTGTCTCTACAATAAAACATAATACTACTTTTAAAATCTGATACTGGGACACCCATGCTGGATATGTGATTAAGCCTAGTACGTCTGCTCGCTCATTTCCTACCATTCCAATATGGGACGGAACCCAGCTAAACTTGATTGTAAAATGCTTCTATTCACTAAAATTAAAAACCAATCTTGTATCTCTTGCACCAAATAATGGCAAGAAACTGAACTTCTTACTGCTAATAAAACACACTGAGTCGGTAAAAATGGTAAAAATTGTACTAGAAAAATTGTTATAAAAAATGAATTCCAAAGCAGTCAAAACTGCTAACAGTTCTGCCATATAGAGGAACTTGACGGAAGCCTTTTTTAAATACATTTTTAATTTTAACTACAGAGCAACCTACACCATCAGAACACTTGGAACTATCTGTATAAATGTGATAAGCATCATCATGCTCGGAAGCATGAGATAGAAAACTATCCCTTAACTGCCCATCTAAGCCGTCCCTTTTACTATCCATAACCGGACAAATCTCTATCTTAGGCCTATTCCAAGGGGGCTGGGGATTTGCATGCCCAGTCACTTGTTCGCTACTGGCTCCACCCCTTTCCCTAATAAACTCGACAGCTTCCTTATTATATAATTCTCTCTCTCTCTCTCTCTCTCTCTCTCTCTCTCTCTCTCTCTCTCTCTCTCTCTCTCTCTCTCTCTCTATCCTACCTCAACAGTAATAGCTCTATCACCATACCTCCCTACCCTAGGACCTGGATCTCTATCCTACCTCAACAGTAATAGCTCTATCACCATACCTCCCTACCCTAGGACCTGGATCTCTCAGGTTAGACCCGAAGCGGCCATCGGACCTCCTGTGTCTATAGGAACGACGGAAGAGAGGACTTTTAAGGAAACCCCTTCGGTGAAAGCCTACAAGCGGCCCTGTCCTGACAGAGGACTAGAGTGTCCTCCTGAGAAGAGGGCCAAGTCCGAAGACCTAATGTCGTCGGATGTCTCTAAGTTTAAGCAGGAGGCCAACGTCAGAAGAGTGAAGAAAAGGCGCCCAGAACCCTTCTGCTTTTCCCCGGATCCTTCAGACCCCAGATTCCTGCGGCCCGTGAACGCAAGGGAAGCAGCGACTCCAGGTGTCCAGAAGGAATTCCTGGATGACGTCTTCCAGAAGGTCAACCTCAAGCTCCATCACTTCATCGATAATCTGGAGATGGATGGAGTTTTTAATGCCGCGTCCGTCAAACCCTTAAGGATTATCATCGACGTTGTTTTTTAAGATTGTAAATATTTTTATTATAGGACCTGTTATTTTATGTTAAATCAGATTTATACGAATAACTTTTTTTAACCTTTGACTGACGAAAATTAAGAGATTTATTAGAAGACAAACTAGAATATCTCTTACGAAGATTATCCAAACCCAGTTTTGGCATAGATGAATTTTGATTATTCGATATAATGAAAATAAGGAACCAGTAACCTACTCTAAAATTACTTTCATCAATAAATGAATAATATATTTGGGTTAAAATTTTGAGAGGTCTCGATATCCAAAAAATAGCAGACCTTATCGAAAGGATTAGATGTATCGAGACAAATCAAAAGGTATAAAAAAATTCTTGTGACCAATTTCGCCATAAAAGAATAAATAGGAAATGACCGTACAACTCAAGGCCAATATAGGCCTTGGTACAACTATACTGACTGTCAGGGAAACGAGAGGATCGAGTGTGATTTGTGCCAATAAAGTGTAAATGTCTTTTTGTTATTAAATTCATTGATCATTAAAATATTTTTGGCAGATGACACGTGTAGTCTACCTTAAAAACTTTACAATGAATCATCACGTTCGTTATATTTAAACGTAAAATAAAACATGTCTGGGTTTCCTCTTGTTTATTTAAAGACATGACAACGCACTAACTATGCCATTGTCTCGTACGACATACAGTAACTCAAAATAAAGTCCTGGAATTAAATAAGAAACTTTTCTCTTTATCGGCATCTGCTGCATTGACCAGGAAAACGAAAATATGAAAAAGCTCAAGTTTAGCCAAGTACAGTAACAACAAATCAAATTCAGTGAAGAATTCTTGAAATAATTACAACGTTTAGAGACTTGTGCAATCTTTTCGAATTCCAAATGAAAAACTGGTGACACGAAAGAGTATTTTGAAAAGCAAAGATAATATTTTCTTAAAGTAACCCAAATCCCGACGGCGACTAAATTCAGTACAGGCTAAACACGAGAATAAAAGCTTGAAAAAAATAATACCAGGTCATTAAGGTACTGTTGTCTGTAAGCTAATTAAAAATTTAGAATTACGAGAAGAATCATCTAGATTACCTTATCAAATCCAGATCTTTGAGATTCTAACTCAAGACATTTCCCTTAATGAAATCGAATCTCTAGGAAGTCTTCATTAAAATAAACGAGGAAGAAAGGAGGCCCATGTAAGAAAACTTTTGATATCACAAGTATTCCTCTATAAATATTGGCTTTCATAATAATAATCATCTATACTTTCCCATAAACGTCCCATTTAACAAGGCATTGTACACATCGAATTTGATATTGAAATTATTAACATATATATAGAAACATTCATCAGTCTTAAGCATGTACACAAGCAAAATTAAGTTTATCTTTCTACATTATGCATCCATATACAAATACTACAGCATCAATGCAACCAACTAACACCAAGACCGGACAGGTTACCTGGCCTCCTCGGCCCAGTCGAAAAATATACAATGCCCCTTTTCCCAATATTCTACAGAGCCAGAGATACTGTATTAATTTACGCCAAAATAAACGCAATTTCCAATGGAATCGAGTTCATAAATAATGAAAGGGAATACACTTAGATACGACAACGATATCGTTAAAAAACTGTCTGCAAATCATAGAAACTTAAATTTGCACCCTGGAAAAACTAGTTCAATTTAATTTTGTATTGGATCTGTACTTGTGAATATTTATGATTTGTATATGAATTGAACTTATCCAATTCAGTTCATTTTTTTTCAAATAGAACATTTGTATACTTTGTAATACCCACAGTAAATTTTGGGGAATAAAAATATTTTTCTATCTTCAGCGGTAGATTTCCACCTTTTAAAAAATCATATCTAAGAGTAAACTAAAAATTATGAGAGGTTTATGTAATATAGGGAAAGAAAATGGCGAAGGAATGCAAAGGAAGAGGCTGGGATAATTCTGTCTTTAATGTGGTACTCTCAAGATGAAGTTTCCCAGTCAGCGGTTTATACCCACGATTCCTTCCTTCGCTCCGATTGGACGATACCCACTCATGGGCGGAGCCTACCCGGGCTACAGCCACGGGGAAAAGCTCTCAATATCAATCATTCTCCCGCTTCTTCTTGGAACCAACGCCGACCACAATGCCTCCCTAGCCACGGACCTGGATCTCTCGGGTTAGGCCAGGAACGGTGTCGGCAACAAACCAAGAAGACAGAACCTCCAGAGATGCTTCTTCCGTGCAGTCGTTCAAACGGCCATACCCGGATGAAGGAAGAATAGCCCCTCAGCAGAAGAGGGTTAAGTCGTCTGGGGTCTGCGAAGATACACCTACAGGACCAAGGTCGTCAGACACTTCGAAGATGATCCAGGTGGGCAAAGTAAGGAGGACGGAGAAGAGGCGACCAGAACAACTTTATCTTCTCCCAGATCCTTCCCACCCGAGATTTTTGAGGCCCGTCAGCAAAACTGGATCTTCAAATCGAGACATGAACAAGGACTTCCTCAACACTTCCTTTCCGTATGTGAACCTCAAACTTCATCGGCTCATCGATGAACTTGAGGCTGATGGAATCTTTGAGCCGCGCCCTTGCAACGACTGAGGAACATCGTGGACGACTTCAAGCTCATTTTTGTAAATATTGTAAATAAGAAATTCATTGTAAATACTTTTGAATTTTTTTCATTAATCAAAAATTTCATTCCGTGTATTTTTTTTTTAACCTTTGATTAAAGATAAAGCGATTGCCTTAAGAGAATTATAGTTATATGGTTATGGACTAAATCGAAGCCTTTTGATTATTAGTAATTACTCCCTTGAAAAAGCGGTGCGACTGATATATTGGAACGGTTCGAGCATCCGTTTACCCTAAAAAGATGAAAGAAAATAGTTCCGTCAAAAGATAAGTGTACTAAAAACCTTATCACATTTTTAAGATAATAATTATTAGAGTTCAGGACTTTGGCAGATACGTCTTTGTAACAAAGAATCATTACAACAGAATACATCAGACTAATAATCTTTACGAGTGAAGGAGTCTTTATATGCCAGCTAATCTCCTCAGTCCTTTTAAAGCCATAATACAGTAC
The DNA here is from genome assembly GCF_036898095.1 of Palaemon carinicauda. Lineage (NCBI taxonomy): Eukaryota > Metazoa > Arthropoda > Malacostraca > Decapoda > Palaemonidae > Palaemon > Palaemon carinicauda. Next base: position 38,992,153 of record NC_090745.1, read on the forward strand.
AACTACGAACCGATTAATATTCCTTAAACTTGAAGGATTTGGAACAATGTAAGGTATGAATTGACCCCATATCTGAAGGTTGATAAAAATCTACGAGTTATCAATGTCTCAAATGTCTAACCCATTTAGAATAGTTCATAAAATCAGTAATAAATTACCGAAAACTATTCTCTTTTAACAGATCTTTTGCCATTTTCAACTTTGATATACATTGGAAACCAATTGAAATACTATTCTGTCTTTACATGTAAAAAAAAAAAGAAAAAATATTAAAACAATCAAACTGCTGCAATTTCTAGCATCCTCCTACTAGAGATGAAGCGCATCTTTCCTTTCCCAAAAGCCAAATATATTTGGACAACTGCCACTTGCATACCCTTATAAATCCATTCGCAAATATAAAAACTCTCAAAAGCAAGCCTATACATCATTCATTTAACAAAAGTGTATCTACTTAATCAAATATAGGTATTTATGTATACATCCATATACAATCTTAAATAAGGAAGTATATATAACACATATTCCTACCAGACCTAGTGTAGTACAGCAGTTTAACCTACACTAGGATCGGACTAGGGGTGGCGCATGCTCCAACCAAATTTTTTTTTAGTGAATAGATTGTACTTAGAATTTAAGTTTGCTAGAACACCAGTCCTATATTGTGCCCTGAATAGCTTAATTAACACGTGGCCATTGTGCCCTGAATAGCTTAATTAACAAGTGTCCAGCTAGGGAGTATGATACATCATTTTCATATTTGTCAAAGCAAATTCATCGGAATAATACTTTCCAAGCACATCGCTTGCCACGAAATTATACTAGAAAAACACCCACGGGAGAGATGCCAAAAAGGAGGACATTATCAGAAATATGTTAAGATTCCATCAAGCAAAGGAATATTGCTTCCTTAATAACCTCTAGCTTTTATTCAAAGATCCTTCCTGCAAAAGAACCCGTAGGCCGCCTACAGCCGTTACACCCAATCAAATCACCAAGACAGCCACCCATCCTCCCTAATTATTAATGGAAGTTCAATCGACACAGTTCGGATATAGAACAGCTTGCTTGTAATACCAGCAGTCTAAATATCCTGCTGAGACAGTCTCGGATATACCAGAAATCACACCAGGCCTCAGGCGAAATTCCCGGATTCCTAGCCTGTTTACTACAACAGTTCCACAGATCCTTCCTCTCAGCCACATCGATTCAGCTATACTTTCCTCTTATTATTAAATTAAAAGAGTATTCCTCTTGATTTCTTTTTGGAATGCTTTTTATTGATTGATAGAGGAGAGTTTAGCCCTTTCAGTCAACCGACTACCTTCCTAGACATCAGATCTCAACTTAACCGGACTACAGCTAAGTCACTCATGACTAACTGGTATCTGATTTTATAAAAACACAACAAAACCAACTTAAACTAGTTGGAAAACCAATGTTTTTCCTCGATTGGAAGTTTAAGTAACGGACACCATCCTCATCAGTTTAAAAAAAATTCCTTTATCAAAACTCAGCTAAAATTCTTAGAATTACAAAGGATTATAATTTTTTTTTTTCAGAATGAGAAAAGTCTGCCACAGTATCTGCATATACTATATGTAAGGACAATAAGGGAATAAAATAAATTAAATGACATCATCGAGAGACTGAGGCAAAAAAGAAAAAAATCATACACTAAAGGAAATTACAAAAAATATTGTAACCATGGCTTTTTATTCTTGAATTGTACAATATTACCTCAAAATTACCTTTTGATTGAAGTTAAGTTTACCATTTCTAACAATGATAAAAACTTGGGTAGAATTATATTGACATTTCTAACGAAGATCGGGAATTCATTCGAGAGATTCATAGATAAATCATAAGTAGTCTAACTTACGTAAAGGCAGGTAACCTGATATATAATAATGAGAAACCAAATATGATTCAAGAGTTACAAAGAAATTCTAACAAAATTAATCATAAACTTGGGAAGAAATATTTGCAGGGCTCACGAGATAAAACCTCCACTGTCAGCTGTGGTTATTCACCATTCCTTGCTTGCCTCTGATTGGACGAAACCGGCTGATGCCAGAGCCTACCTGGACGGAGCCGGAATTTTAATCGTGAGAGCAACCAGGTAACATGAATCATTTCATCTCCAGTCAACTTCGGGAAACGACAAGCTCGCCATGCCTCCATACCTGCGAACCTGGATCTCTCGGGTCCAACCCAGAACGGCTTTTGGACGTCCTATGTCTGCAGGCAGGACTTATAGCGAATCCCCCGCGGTGAATTCAAGCAAGCGGCTCTATCCTAATGGAGGATTAGAGTGCCCTCTGGGGAAGAGAGCAAAGACTGAAGACCATAAGTCGTCAGCCGTCTCCAAGGAAGCCAAAGTAAGGAAAGTGACAGAGAAAAGCCGGCCAGAACATCTCGGCCTTTCCCCGGATCCCTCAGACCCGAGATTCCTAAGGCTAGTAATCCCCAAGGAAGCAGCGACTCCAGGTGCCCAGAATGACTTGCTGGACAATGCCTTCCCGAAGGCTGACCTCGAGCTCCATCGGTTGACTCGAGGCTGACGGAGTTTTCGAGCCTCCTCCTTCCAAAACCAGATGATATCATCTATGTTGTTTTTTAAGAATTTTTGTAAAGAGCCATTTGGGCTTATGACACCCTGCTTTCCCAACAAGGGTTGTAGCATAACTTGTAATCATAACAATAAAATAGAAGGTTCTCTGTCAAGTTGATAACAATTTTGTTTGATATAAAATCAATTACGTGTAAAATTCAGGAATATGTCTTTGATAACAAACAGAATTAGTGACCTGAATTTCTTCCACTACCAAGAGCTATTGAAGTAAAGCTTGTTCATTCTTTTCACAGACATCCATCAGATTTACCTAAATGCCATTTCTGCAAAATAGATCTTCCCGGTATCGCAGATTTCTTCACTCATGCTAAAGAATGTGACAAGATTAGGCATGATGCAGATAATGCATCCGATACGAGCTTTGGATCACGTAGTAAATCTTCACTTTGTCCTATGATTTATAGTAAGTTTTACTAAGTGAACCCTACTGAAAATATACTATGAAATAGGGAGACATCCTCATCTTTATGTAAAACTAACAAAAACGTTAATTACCTTTACCGATTACTCTCTATTATCAGATGAAATTGAAAGTTTGGAGGCAGAATAGAGATCTGAAGTAGAAGACATATCCTTTGAAGCAGACTTAAAGCCATTCCCGCACTCTGCTGGAGATTCAGGATCATGTTCCTCCGCCACTGAAGTCAGTGGATCATCAGTATACCCTGAAAAAGCCGATGGATCGCGGTTCTTTCCTAAGAGACCTGAAAAGCTGACGACATAGAATGAACTCTCTACCACTCCCTATAAAATCTGTACATAATATATATCTTCCAGCTCTCCTACTCAGTTGAAACTCCATACTATTGCTCATTCTAATACTCCCTAGTTTAACGACAATCAAAAGGGTTCTCGTTTCAAAAGACTTCTGTTCATCCATTGAACAACATAACGAAAATATACTTGCCTACATAAAGCAAATATTCAAATCTCTTTCCCCTAACGATAAAACTGAAGCTATTGTTGGACAAAATTCATTTAAAGGCATATTTAGATTATAAGGGAGGTATCATTGTGGGTTCGGCTTTTGACACCTGTGCAGCAGAAACTAGTGCAATTGTTTTTATGTTGAACGGCATCAAGTCAACGTTTAAGGATGTTGTACATATACCCACAAAATGTTTTAAAGCTGAAACATTGCATGCTATAATAAGGAAGGTTACAGTAGGTTTAGAAAACATCGGTTTTGCTGTCCTTGTAGTCATAACAGACAATAATGCTATCAATAGTCAAGCGATGTCATTTTTTGCTAATCCACCTAAATTATTCATAGTATACCGACACCCTCTCCATGTAAGTCGACCACTTTTATTTATGTTAGATTCAGTCCATATTCTTAAATGCCTCAGAAATCATTGGTTTGGACAAAAAGATAGTAATGAGAAAACAATGAGATTCAAATATTTTCTTTTACAGGCCATTATTATGAAAATAATACTGAAATATATTATGCTCCATTAATTACCGTTCAAAAGCTGTACTCGTTAGATGCAAAATCCCTTTTGAAACATTCGTATGGTTTATCACAAAAAGCTTTATGGCCGTCTAATCTTGAAAAGCCAAACAGTAATCTGGTTCTGAAAATGTTCAATGATTATATTATTGAAGCACTTTTATCATTTGAAAAGGAAAACTTCTTGCCATTTAACGCTGAAGTAGCTCATTAGATTAAAGTAATTCATACTTGGTGGACATTAATGAACGTAAAGTCGAAGTTCAAGGGTAAAAGACTAAATGATCCGTATGCCACACCACTAACTAATGAACATTGAGATAGAAAATATGAATCCCAAAAACTTTAAAGCCTTTGAACGTGAAGAAATTGAAGAAGAAAGGAGTTTGGGTGAAGGACATCGTTGCAGGAAAGACCTGCTCAGTGAAGACTTCGACCGAGTACTGCCCCTGGCAGAGGCAGATCCTCATACCCTCCAGACTCTCAAGCGCTAAAGTTCTTCAGGATTCGAGACTCCGGGCGAAAGTCAGCGTCGCTTCTCAAACCAGGATCTGATTTTTATACAAATTAAAGTATTTTTATTTTTGTTAAGGATTAAATCTTTTTTTTCCCCAGTGATTTTTTTCAATGTTGCTGCTGAGCAATTATGATAGATTTTATTGTTTCGGCAGAAAACTTTATGATTTTTTTTATTATAAAATCAGAATAATTCTGAAGATTTCTGCACAATTTGTTTGTCATAACGCACAAACTACGCCACGGTCTGAGGGGACAGAACTCTGGATTCTGCAACATTTGAAAGGTTTTGCAAAGTCAAGAAAACAAGGCTTTGCTCTAAATTAGCTAGTTGATAAGAAGTAAAATCCTGGAAATTGAGAAAAATTTCTTTTTCTCGGCATCCAGAAAAAAAACTCAAATAGCAAAAACTTGGCCCTAAATGTTTCTACAATTTACTCTTTGTGAAAAGAAAATGCTCATCACTTTCGATGTCGATCAGTACATGGCCAAGCTTGAAGCCGAGTTAGAGATGGAGGTTGATAACAGGAAGACGAAACGAAATAAGGAGTCCATATTTATAGACTGAACAAATCTAAAATTCCTACTAAAAGTGATGACTAATATATTCTAAAAATCTCTCGAGTCCGGACACCCTCCCCCTCAGCCTCTATCTGAATCATTTTGCAAATTATAATTAAACCTGAACTTTTGAAATTGCTTCCCATTTTCAAATCTCTTAAATGCTAAGCTACGAAAGTTGCGGCGGCCAACCCCTTTTAAAATTGTCTGCATACACCACTATTTAGACAATCATACATATATGAATACATACATATACATAAAGGAAATCTCGCATACATAACTGCATACATATCTGTTCGGTCCATTACGGAAGTCTCACCGCTGCCGCTAAACTCTTCGACCGGAAAGGTTACGTAACCCAGGCGTCATTGAAGCTACAAACTTTAAAGAAAAATACCCCGCCAAGTTGCAGTCATCAGCACAATTACGTTGACCTTGTTACTGGTGCTCATACGCAAAGAATAGAAAGAATTTGGTTTGAAAGCAAATTCAACATTATAAAGAAAAGGCACAGAGTTCCAATATATCACCTCCGAGGGCATCTTGTTGAATACTGCTGGCAATATTCCAAGGGAGATGATACAGACTTATTTAGATGCCTTCTTGAGGATATAAAAAAAAAATTGTCAGATATTTTAAACATTAAATTCAATTTTCAATCATTAAGACACTTTAGAATTTTATCACATTTTAGAATTAAATAAATCTTAAATTCATGAATGAACTATTTCTTATACCTCTTTAAATACTAAAACTGAGGTAGGACACATTCAAGCCAGGTAGGCCATATAATAAACCAGAATAAAAAAGGTAGGCCACATACTAAACCGGTACCTATTTTAGTTCCTTTTTATTTAAAGGTAACCATGAGTTTGAACTAGCGGTTGCTTCTTTAGTTTATTGTTGTTGTTTGTTCTCGTCATTTTCGGTGTTGAAATTCATATATGTCTTGGTATCTTTAGTTTTGGTTACAGGCTTGTTCAGTGGTTTTAGCTTTTGTTCGTCTATGCCAAAGTAATTTATAAACACACACCGCAGTGATAATTTAATGTATCTTATAAAGTAATATCCCTCCCCGACTTGCTGCTTAGAGGAAAATAATAGTAAATGTGATTCCTATTAGGAATCCTGCAATACACTCTTGTATATGAGCGTTCTATTTTCCTAACTGGTCCCAGTTGAGGTCTAGACACCGTCGCAGTAACTAGTCAGTCAACAATTCGTGATCGGAGAAGAAGTAGGCTACAAAGTGAGAATGAAGAAAAGAACGTCCTGGAAATAAAGATGATTCTTGTCTCAACTTCTAGCTGCTGTGCCGATCAGAAAAAAATCAAAAGCTTTGTCGATACATTTAAGTTTTTTTTTTTATTTCTTAAAATCGGTATGATGTTTACAGCCTGTAAAACAAATAATCTAGAATTCCTAATAAAAAAAACTCTTATAAATACGTTCGCAAATTCAGGTTTGTCTTCTGATTAGGAATTTTCTCTCTCTCTCTCTCTCTCTTTCTCTCTCTCTCTCTCTCTCTCTCTCTCTCTCTCTCTCTCTCTCTCTCTCTCTCAAATTTGCAAGATTAAACACATGAAAAATTAAACACAAGTAATAAAAAAATCAAATCTATGAAACCATTAAAAACTAACATGTTTTTTTTACTATTTTATTATGAATTAAACCTATCATATATTTCACTATTGTAAATTCCAGTCCCATTTTCGATTATCTCTTCTAACGCTTAGCTACGTAAGTTATGGTGGATTACCCACTTTCAAAATGTCTGCCTACGCCACTAATTTAGACCATCACACATATATGAATACATGCATACACATACAGGAAATCTTACATGTATGCATACACATTTATCCGGGCCATTACAGAAGTTTCACCGTTGCCACTTGACTCTCCGACAGGACGGGTTGCCTCAGCCCGGCATGTGCACCAACCAATCAGGAGCTGGGAACGAAACCAAACTAAAAAAACTCCTGCTTATTTTCCCGTCGTCTGCAACGTCCTTTCAAGACTAGAAATCATCAATAATATTTTTATACATTCTAATAACAACTTTTTCATTTATGTATTTAAATGACTTAAGGACCACCATAATGGATAAGGAATGTAGCTGTTGGAAAATTTTCTGACCGCAATATAAGCTTTTAAAAAAAATACGGACTACTCCCTATAACAACCTCTATATCCACTAAATGAGACTCATTCTGTACAAATAAACAAAGAACTCTTAATATGATAATCTCTCCTTTAGAATGATGAAGTATCTCTCCCTACGAAGTCATCAGGTGGCTGAGGCATAGACAAAACATCCACACAAAACGAATGGGAATTTTGTTATTTCTGTCGATTTTAACAGAATTGTGTAGCCATAAATGTTTTTCTAGAATTTTGTAATATTACCTTAATATAATTTTCGAGTAAGAAATATCTGCTAAAATAGAATAATACTTTGTAGTAACCTTTGAATTTTATCAAAGACATTTACCATTTCTAACGATAATAAAAGCTAGAATTATATCGTCATTTCGACCAAAAATCAGGAATTCATCGATGAGGGTCTTCAATAAATATGTGAAATTAAACTTACATGAGGCAGACAACCTGATAAACAAAAGAAATCAAATATAATCTCACACTACGGAAAAAATAATATTACGAAATTTATTAAATACTTAGAAGACCATATATTTGCAGGGCTCCTGAGATAAACTTCCCCAGTACGCTGTGGTTGCTCACTATTCATCTCTTGCCTCCGATTGGACGACGCATGTTGATGGGCGGAGCCTACCTCGGCGGAGCGGGAAATTCAACCGTGTCCGTGAGAGCAGTTTGAGTTTTTGTCTCCACTGTCCAGGCGGCTGCTTGGAAAGAACACCGATCACAATGCCTCCCTATCCACGAACCTGGATCTCTCGGGTTAGGCCAGAAACGGTGTCAACACGCAACCAAGAGGACAGATCCTCCACGGAAAAATCTTCGGTGCAGCCATACAAACGACCCTGCCTAGATGGAGGAAGAATAGACCCTCCGCCAAAGAGGGTTAAGAAGTCTGGAGCCTCCGAAGGTGCCTGTACAAGACCAAGGTCGTCGGACACCTCCAAGTTGATCCAGGTAGCCAAAAATAGAAGGACGGAGCAGAAACGGTGACCAGAACCCCTCTGTCTTCGCCCGGATCCCTCCGACCCGAGATTTTTGAGGCCAGTCAACAAAACTGGATCTGCTAATCGTGACGTGAAGAAAGATTTCCTCGACCTCGCCTTTCCAAAGGTGGACCTCAAACTCCATCGGTTCATCGACGAACTTGAGGCCGATGGAGTCTTTGAGCCGCGCCCTTGCAACACCTGAGAAGGATGTCGTCGACGTCACTTTTGCATATATTGTAAATAAGAAATCTATTATTGTGAATATTGTAGGATTTAATTTTTTTATTAATCAAAAATTTCGTTGTGTTTTTTTTATTAACCGTTGACTGAAGAAAATTAATCGATGGCCTTGAAGAGAATGAATAATTATAGTTGCAAGGTTATTGACTAAATAGATGCCTTTTGATTATTACATTTAAAGAAGTAACAAATCTTAAAAAAAAAAAAAAAAAAAAAAAAAAAAAAAACCGACATATTGGAAAGGGTGGAACATCATCTCGCCATAAAATTATTAAAGAAAAATGTCCAGTTATCACTAGAAACCAAATTAGTGTAGGACTTTGGCAGATACACATTCGTTCCTTATAATCATTACTACAGCATAAATCAGTCTAATAATCTACAGCAGTGAAGAGATCAGAATATGCCTGCAGATCTCCACAGTCCTTTAAAAGCAAAAAACAGTACAACTAAGAACCGATTATTATTGCACACTGATCGGCCAGTAAGGATCTCAGGATTATTTTTATTTTTAAGCTTGAAGGATTTAGGATACAATGTAACACCTAAGGTGACCCCATAACTGAAAGTTTCCCATTTTCCAAGAGTTATCAAAGCCTCAATGAATTTTTTAAACATTCAATAGAGTTCTTAGATTGTCTATTACATGGTCCTTTACCATCTTTAACTCTGATATACATTGAAAACCAATTCAGTTTTTACAAATGTGAAAAAGTCATCCTCGTGTAACTAAACTGCTGCAATTTCTAGCATTCTCCTAATAGAGATAAAGATTGCTTTATTCTTCTATATCTATCATTTTTCAAAAGGTCTATTATATTTCAGCAATTCCCACTAGCATACCCTCATGGATGGATCCATACATAAATATAAACACATACACATGCACACCTATAGGCTACATCATACTCGAGCATTCATACATACAAAAGTAGATACACTCATTTATATGGAAGATACTTCCATGTATACATGATTATACAATCTTACAAATGTGCATGTTTATATTCCTACCAGATACAGTATAGTACGGCAGTTTCAATTACTCTGTGGCCGGACTAGGTTACTTGGGCCGGCGCGTGCTCCAACCCATCAGCTCCCGAGTGCTGATAAAAAAAAATCTTGGCTCTTTTCCCGCCATTCACCGCAGACACATACAGTACTCGACATTCGTCTTGTATCTAATAAATCAATAATTATTCCTTTTAACTATATTTTCCTAATGTGTCTGACCGACTTACGTACCCACTGAAGGAAGCCAAAGAAACTGATGAACTGTAACGAACTAGTTATCTACGCTGGTTGATTTGGAAAGCTAAATACATCAACAAATTTAGCTATAATCTAATAAATATATTTTTTACAAAATTCATATTCATAAATTATAAAACCTATAGCCAAATAAATTATATATACTCGAAATAGAAATTGGCTTAAAGAGCAACATCTTAGTGCTGTAATTTCCTTATAGGTGCAAGTGCTTAACAAAAAATGCAAGATATAAATGCGTGAAAATTAACAACAGATGACTTGGCTGGAAAAACTTGGGTCCTAAGGAGGATGACACACCAGCTGACACCCAGGTGCTATTGACTGCTCTCATTTAAAGGTTTCGTAGGATTTGTCGCTATTCCTGGAATTGGAATTTTAGTTTGTCTTGCTTTAATACTTTTTCTCTTAAAGACGAATATTCCCTTCATTTATGTTAGTCTTTGTGATATTTAATGTTATCAAAAGGTTATGATTACGTTACAGTCTCTCTCTCTCTCTCTCTCTCTCTCTCTCTCTCTCTCTCTCTCTCTCTCTCTCTCTCTCTCTCAGTAAAAATCATCTCTCTCTCTCTCTCTCTCTCTCTCTCAGTAAAAATCATGACATTAAATTTACCCATTGCTACGCTTATGCATGTGCGCTTTGCTTTGATAATCCGTACTTCGATTTTAACAGAAATGCCAGCGCCCGTCCTTTCGAAGTCTGCCCTGGAGGTTCTTTGTTGGGGATATCAACACAACATGAAGAAATCACGGACGATACGGGAGAGCTGTTCAGCTAACTGCAATATTCTTAGGAAGAAGAATTGTTGTAATTTCTAGCTGTGCAACACACGTGGTTGTCAGAGTTATAAAAATTTTATGGTTAAAATTGGGCGGCGATTCATTGTGATTATGGAACTAATCCGGGGTAGTAAATAAAAACATGAAAAAAAACATTCAGCTTTTGTTAATTTACTCACATTTATAAAGATTTATACGATAAAAGTGGTAGGCCTGATGTAGGTTTTTCACATTTTTTACCATTTTCTTTTTATAATATTCAATTATGAATTGAAAATAAAAAAAAAAAACTATTTAAAATGGGTTGAAATTGAGTCAGCTTTCAGTTGCTTACAGAGGCCCCTAACTGCTTTGGTCGTGGTCTCCGATACACCTTTTGGAAATTGCTGGATCCACGCTTCTCTACCTCACATTCAATCTAGTTTGAATATCTTTACATTACTAAAGATTTTCACCCGTAAAGAGCAAACGGGAAAAAGAGTTCAACAAGGACTTTGGAAACAAAGTTCTGACTAAGTGAAAACGCAAAATCAGTTTAAAATAACAGCCACTAAAAACTTTTGATTTTCTTTAATTGTTTTAGATTGCACCCAAAATTTGTAGCATTTGGCTAGAACAGTTGTCCCATCAAGTTCACTGGAAAGCTTAATTAACAAGCGGTCAGATAGGGAGAATGAATTTAACAATTATCATATTTGTCAAAGCAAAATCATTTGAATCTCAGTCTTTCCATGCACATATCATGCCACGTAATTATACCAGAATAATATCCGCGGTAGAGATGCCAAGAGGGAGAGCATCAGTCAAAAACTTTAAATAATCAGTCAGCCCCAAGATTATTGCTTTGTTTGTTTCCTCTAGCTTTTATTCAAAGTCCCCTACAGCAGAAAAAAAAACTGTAAACTTATTACATCTGTTACACCGGATCAAAATCATCAAGACAGCCACCCACCGTCCGTTATTAGTATTGGAATTGCAACTGATGTAGGTCAGACAGGAGAACAGCCTGCCTGTCATACCAGCAGTCTATGTAACCTGCTGAGGCAGTCTCTGAAATACCAGGAATCACACCACCCCTCAGGCGAAATTCCTGGATACCTAGCATCAAGGTCTATAGAATCCTTGCCTAGCATATTTACTACAACAGTTCCTTCAACACGGCGACCGGACTGGATGCGTAGCCAAGGATCGCACGCCAGCCAATCACAGCACAGCTCCCGTGCCCAGCAAGAAAGAACAGAATAATGGGTGCATCTCCGGACGTCGGCCGGAACCACATATATTCAGCTATACTTTCCTCTATTAATCAATATAGAGTATTCCTCTTAGTTTTTTTTCTTCATTTTTTAATAAACTAATTATTGATTGATAGAGGAGAAATTAGCTTTATCAGTCAACAGACTACCTTCCTAGACATAAGATCCTACCTTAACCCGACTACAGCTAAGTCACTCATGACTAACTGGTATTTGATTTTATAACAAAAAAACTGACTTAAGATGGTTGGAAAATTAATGTTTTTCCTCTGTTGGAATTTTTATGCAACGGACAGCATCCCCATCAGCTTAAAAAAATACATTATCAAAGCTAAACTATCGATTGGCTGAGGCAGAAAAAATAATATATTTTCCCTACGAGCCTTGAAGGTGTGAAGACATTCCTCGACATACCAACACAAATAGGGGAAGGACCATAGAGGAGGGGGAGGGGTGGCAGTCTCTGATCGCTCTTTGAGAAACTATGCAGCAGCAGGCGTTAGGAAGAGACTGCTCAAAACATTGACCAATTTTTGTCCAATTACTTTTGTATAAAAGCAATATTTATTAGATGATAACCAGATATGGGTTACCGATAATGGTTTTCCCCGACTAATTTGGACTTAAACATGGTGTAAACTACAAAAATGTTAGTGGCCATTAAGAAAATTAGAAAGAAACATAAGACAAACTGGAAAATCAGCTGA
>NC_090745.1:39009726-39052226 GCF_036898095.1 Palaemon carinicauda
GAGTGAAGAAAAGGCGCCCAGAACCCTTCTGCTTTTCCCCGGATCCTTCAGACCCGAGATTCCTGCTGCCCGTGAACGCAAGGGAAGCAGCGACTCCAGGTGTCCAGAAGGAATTCCTGGATGACGTCTTCCAGAAGGTCAACCTCAAGCTCCATCACTTCATCGATAATCTGGAGATGGATGGAGTTTTTAATGCCGCGTCCGTCAAACCCTTAAGGATTATCATCGACGTTGTTTTTTAAGATTGTAAATATTTTTATTATAGGACCTGTTATTTTATGTTAAATCAGATTTATACGAATAACTTTTTTTAACCCTTGACTGACGAAAATTAAGAGATTTATCAGAAGACAAACTAGAATATCTCTTACGAAGATTATCCAAACCCAGTTTTGGCATAGATGAATTTTGATTATTCGATATAATGAAAATAAGGAACCAGTAACCTACTCTAAAATTACTTTCATCAATAAATGAATAATATATTTGGGTTTAAATTTTGAGAGGTCTCGATATCCAAAAAATAGCAGAACTTATCGAAAGGATTAGATGTATCGAGACAAATCAAAAGGTATAAAAAAATTCTTGTGACCAATTTCGCCATAAAAGAATAAATAGGAAATGACCGTACAACTCAAGGCCAATATAGGCCTTGGTACAACTATACTGTCTGTCAGGGAAACGAGAGGATCGAGTGTTATTTGTGCCAATAAAGTGTAAATGTCTTTTTGTTATTAAATTCATTGATCATTAAAATATTTTTGGCAGATGACACGTGTAGTCTACCTTAAAAACTTTACAATGAATCATCACGTTCGTTATATTTAAACGTAAAATAAAACATGTCTGGGTTTCCTCTTGTTTATTTAAAGACATGACAACGCACTAACTATGCCATTGTCTAGTACGACATAACTCAAAATAAAGTCCTGGAATTAAATAAGAAACTTTTCTCTTTATCAGCATCTGCTGCATTGACCAGGAAAACGAAAATATGAAAAAGCTCAAGTTTAGCCAAGTACAGTAACTACAAATCAAATTCAGTGAAGAATTCTTGAAATAATTACAACGTTTAGAGACTTGTGCAATCTTTTCGAATTCCAAATGAAAAACTGGTGACACGAAAGAGTATTTTGAAAAGCAAAGATATTTTCTTAAAGTAACCCAAATCCCGACGGCGACTAAATTCAGTACAACTAAACACGAGAATAAAAGCTTGAAAAAAATAATGCCAGGTCATTAAGGTACTGTTGTCTGTAAGCTAATTAAAAATTTAGAATTACGAGAAGAATCATCTAGATTACCTTATCAAATCCAGATCTTTGAGATTCTAACTCAAGACATTTCCCTTAATGAAATCGAATCTCTAGGAAGTCTTCATTAAAATAAATGAGGAAGAAAGGAGGCCCATGTAAGAAAACTTTTGATATCACAAGTATTCCTCTATAAATATTGGCTTTCATAATAATAATCATCTATACTTTCCCATAAACGTCCCATTTAACAAGGCATTGTACACATCGAATTTGATATTGAAATTATTAACATATATATAGAAACATTCATCAGTCTCAAGCATGTACACAAGCAAAATTAAGTTTATCTTTCTACATTATGCATCCATATACAAATACTACAGCATCAATGCAACCAACTAACACCAAGACCGGACAGGTTACCTGGCCTCCTCGGCCCAGTCGAAAAATATACAATGCCCCTTTTCCCAATATTCTACAGAGCCAGAGATACTGTATTAATTTACGCCAAAATAAACGCAATTTCTAATGGAATCGAGTTCATAAATAATGAAAGGGAATACACTTAGATACGACAACGATATCGTTAAAAAACTGTCTGCAAATCATAGAAACTTAAATTTGCACCCTGGAAAAACTAGTTCAATTTAATTTTGTATTGGATCTGTACTTGTGAATATTTATGATTTGTATATGAATTGAACTTATCCAATTCAGTTCATTTTTTTCAAATAGAACATTTGTATACTTTGTAATACCCACAGTAAAATTTGGGGAATAAAAATATTTTTCTATCTTCAGCGGTAGATTTCCACCTTTTAAAAAATCATATCTAAGAGTAAACTAAAAATTATGAGAGGTTTATGTAATATAGGGAAAGAAAATGGCGAAGGAATGCAAAGGAAGAGGCTGGGATAATTCTGTCTTTAATGTGGTACTCTCAAGATGAAGTTTCCCAGTCAGCGGTTTATACCCACGATTCCTTCCTTCGCTCCGATTGGACGATACCCACTCATGGGCGGAGCCTACCCGGGCTACAGCCACGGGGAAAAGCTCTCAATATCAATCATTCTCCCGCTTCTTCTTGGAACCAACGCCGACCACAATGCCTCCCTAGCCACGGACCTGGATCTCTCGGGTTAGGCCAGGAACGGTGTCGGCAACAAACCAAGAAGACAGAACCTCCAGAGATGCTTCTTCCGTGCAGTCGTTCAAACGGCCATACCCGGATGAAGGAAGAATAGCCCCTCAGCAGAAGAGGGTTAAGTCGTCTGGGGTCTGCGAAGATACACCTACAGGACCAAGGTCGTCAGACACTTCGAAGATGATCCAGGTGGGCAAAGTAAGGAGGACGGAGAAGAGGCGACCAGAACAACTTTATCTTCTCCCAGATCCTTCCCACCCGAGATTTTTGAGGCCCGTCAGCAAAACTGGATCTTCAAATCGAGACATGAACAAGGACTTCCTCAACACTTCCTTTCCGTATGTGAACCTCAAACTTCATCGGCTCATCGATGAACTTGAGGCTGATGGAATCTTTGAGCCGCGCCCTTGCAACGACTGAGGAACATCGTGGACGACTTCAAGCTCATTTTTGTAAATATTGTAAATAAGAAATTCATTGTAAATACTTTTGAATTTTTTTCATTAATCAAAAATTTCATTCCGAGTATTTTTTTTAACCTTTGATTAAAGATAAAGCGATTGCCTTAAGAGAATTATAGTTATATGGTTATGGACTAAATCGAAGCCTTTTGATTATTAGTAATTACTTCCTTGAAAAAGCGGTGCGACTGATGTATTGGAACAGTTCGAGCATCCGTTTACCCTAAAAAGATGAAAGAAAATAGTTCCGTCAAAAGATAAGTGTACTAAAAACCTTATTACATTTTTAGGATAAGAATAGTTATTAGAGTTTAGGACTTTGGCAGATACGTCTTTGTAACAAAGAATCATTACAACAGAATACATCAGACTAATAATCTTTACGAGTGAAGGAGTCTTTATATGCCAGCTAATCTCCTCAGTCCTTTTAAAGCCATAATACAGTACAACTACGAACCGATTAATATTCCTTAAACTTGAAGGATTTGGAACAATGTAAGGTATGAATTGACAACATATCTGAAGGTTGATAAAAATCTACGAGTTATCAATGTCTCAAATGTCTAACCCATTTAGAATAGTTCATAAAATCAGTAATAAATTACCGAAAACTATTCTCTTTTAACAGATCTTTTGCCATTTTCAACTTTGATATATATTGGAAACCAATTGAAATACTATTCTGTCTTTACATGTAAAAAAAAAAAAAAAAAAAATATTAAAACAATCAAACTGCTGCAATTTCTAGCATCCTCCTACTAGAGATGAAGCGCATCTTTCCTTTCCCAAAAGCCAAATATATTTGGACAACTGCCACTTGCATACCCTTATAAATCCATTCGCAAATATAAAAACTCTCAAAAGCAAGCCTATACATCATTCATTTAACAAAAGTGTATCTACTTAATCAAATATAGGTATTTATGTATACATCCATATACAATCTTAAATAAGGAAGTATATATAACACATATTCCTACCAGACCTAGTGTAGTACAGCAGTTTAACCTACACTAGGATCGGACTAGGGGTGGCGCATGCTCCAACCAAATTTTTTTTTAGTGAATAGATTGTACTTAGAATTTAAGTTTGCTAGAACACCAGTCCTATATTGTGCCCTGAATAGCTTAATTAACACGTGGCCATTGTGCCCTGAATAGCTTAATTAACAAGTGTCCAGCTAGGGAGTATGATACATCATTTTCATATTTGTCAAAGCAAATTCATCGGAATAATACTTTCCAAGCACATCGCTTGCCACGAAATTATACTAGAAAAACACCCACGGGAGAGATGCCAAGAAGGAGGACATTATCAGAAATATGTTAAGATTCCATCAAGCAAAGGAATATTGCTTCCTTAATAACCTCTAGCTTTTATTCAAAGATCCTTCCTGCAAAAGAACCCGTAGGCCGCCTACAGCCGTTACACCCAATCAAATCACCAAGACAGCCACCCATCCTCCCTAATTATTAATGGAAGTTCAATCGACACAGTTCGGATATAGAACAGCTTGCTTGTAATACCAGCAGTCTAAATATCCTGCTGAGACAGTCTCGGATATACCAGAAATCACACCAGGCCTCAGGCGAAATTCCCGGATTCCTAGCCTGTTTACTACAACAGTTCCACAGATCCTTCCTCTCAGCCACATCGATTCAGCTATACTTTCCTCTTATTATTAAATTAAAAGAGTATTCCTCTTGATTTCTTTTTGGAATGCTTTTTATTGATTGATAGAGGAGAGTTTAGCCCTTTCAGTCAACCGACTACCTTCCTAGACATCAGATCTCAACTTAACCGGACTACAGCTAAGTCACTCATGACTAACTGGTATCTGATTTTATAAAAACACAACAAAACCAACTTAAACTAGTTGGAAAACCAATGTTTTTCCTCGATTGGAAGTTTAAGTAACGGACACCATCCTCATCAGTTTAAAAAAAATTCCTTTATCAAAACTCAGCTAAAATTCTTAGAATTACAAAGGATTATAATTTTTTTTTTCAGAATGAGAAAAGTCTGCCACAGTATCTGCATATACTATATGTAAGGACAATAAGGGAATAAAATAAATTAAATGACATCATCGAGAGACTGAGGCAAAAAAGAAAAAAATCATACACTAAAGGAAATTACAAAAAATATTGTAACCATGGCTTTTTATTCTTGAATTGTACAATATTACCTCAAAATTACCTTTTGATTGAAGTTAAGTTTACCATTTCTAACAATGATAAAAACTTGGGTAGAATTATATTGACATTTCTAACGAAGATCGGGAATTCATTCGAGAGATTCATAGATAAATCATAAGTAGTCTAACTTACGTAAAGGCAGGTAACCTGATATATAATAATGAGAAACCAAATATGATTCCAGAGTTACAAAGAAATTCTAACAAAATTAATCATAAACTTGGGAAGAAATATTTGCAGGGCTCACGAGATAAAACCTCCACTGTCAGCTGTGGTTATTCACCATTCCTTGCTTGCCTCTGATTGGACGAAACCGGCTGATGCCAGAGCCTACCTGGACGGAGCCGGAATTTTAATCGTGAGAGCAACCAGGCAACATGAATCATTTCATCTCCAGTCAACTTCGGGAAACGACAAGCTCGCCATGCCTCCATACCTGCGAACCTGGATCTCTCGGGTCCAACCCAGAACGGCTTTTGGACGTCCTATGTCTGCAGGCAGGACTTATAGCGAATCCCCCGCGGTGAATTCAAGCAAGCGGCTCTATCCTAATGGAGGATTAGAGTGCCCTCTGGGGAAGAGAGCAAAGACTGAAGACCATAAGTCGTCAGCCGTCTCCAAGGAAGCCAAAGTAAGGAAAGTGACAGAGAAAAGCCGGCCAGAACATCTCGGCCTTTCCCCGGATCCCTCAGACCCGAGATTCCTAAGGCTAGTAATCCCCAAGGAAGCAGCGACTCCAGGTGCCCAGAATGACTTGCTGGACAATGCCTTCCCGAAGGCTGACCTCGAGCTCCATCGGTTGACTCGAGGCTGACGGAGTTTTCGAGCCTCCTCCTTCCAAAACCAGATGATATCATCTATGTTGTTTTTTAAGAATTTTTGTAAAGAGCCATTTGGGCTTATGACACCCTGCTTTCCCAACAAGGGTTGTAGCATAACTTGTAATCATAACAATAAAATAGAAGGTTCTCTGTCAAGTTGATAACAATTTTGTTTGATATAAAATCAATTACGTGTAAAATTCAGGAATACGTCTTTGATAACAAACAGAATTAGTGACCTGAATTTCTTCCACTACCGAGAGCTATTGAAGTAAAGCTTGTTCATTCTTTTCACAGACATCCATCAGATTTACCTAAATGCCATTTCTGCAAAATAGATCTTCCCGGTATCGCAGATTTCTTCACTCATGCTAAAGAATGTGACAAGATTAGGCATGATGCAGATAATGCATCCGATACGAGCTTTGGATCACGTAGTAAATCTTCACTTTGTCCTATGATTTATAGTAAGTTTTACTAAGTGAACCCTACTGAAAATATACTATGAAATAGGGAGACATCCTCATCTTTATTTAAAACTAACAAAAACGTTAATTACCTTTACCGATTACTCTCTATTATCAGATGAAATTGAAAGTTTGGAGGCAGAATGGAGATCTGAAGTAGAAGACATATCCTTTGAAGCAGACTTAAAGCCATTCCCGCACTCTGCTGGAGATTCAGGATCATGTTCCTCCGCCACTGAAGTCAGTGGATCATCAGTATACCCTGAAAAAGCCGATGGATTGCGGTTCTTTCCTAAGAGACCTGAAAAGCTGACGACATAGAATGAACTCTCTACCACTCCCTATAAAATCTGTACATAATATATATCTTCCAGCTCTCCTACTCAGTTGAAACTCCATACTATTGCTCATTCTAATACTCCCTAGTTTAACGACAATCAAAAGGGTTCTCGTTTCAAAAGACTTCTGTTCATCCATTGAACAACATGACGAAAATTTACTTGCCTACATAAAGCAAATATTCAAATCTCTTTCCCCTAACGATAAAACTGAAGCTATTGTTGGACAAAATTCATTTAAAGGCATATTTAGATTATAAGGGAGGTATCATTGTGGGTTCGGCTTTTGACACCTGTGCAGCAGAAACTAGTGCAATGGTTTTTATGTTGAACGGCATCAAGTCAACGTTTAAGGATGTTGTACATATACCCACAAAATGTTTTAAAGCTGAAACATTGCATGCTATAATAAGGAAGGTTACAGTAGGTTTAGAAAACATCGGTTTTGCTGTCCTTGTAGTCATAACAGACAATAATGCTATCAATAGTCAAGCGATGTCATTTTTTGCTAATCCACCTAAATTATTCATAGTATACCGACACCCTCTCCGTGTAAGTCGACCACTTTTATTTATGTTTGATTCAGTCCATATTCTTAAATGCCTCAGAAATCATTGGTTTGGACAAAAAGATAGTAATGAGAAAACAATGAGATTCAAATATTTTCTTTTACAGGCCATTATTATGAAAATAATACTGAAATATATTATGCTCCATTAATTACCGTTCAAAAGCTGTACTCGTTAGATGCAAAATCCCTTTTGAAACATTCGTATGGTTTATCACAAAAAGCTTTATGGCCGTCTAATCTTGAAAAGCCAAACGGTAATCTGGTTCTGAAAATGTTCAATGATTATATTATTGAAGCACTTTTATCATTTGAAAAGGTAAACTTCTTGCCATTTAACGCTGAAGTAGCTCATTAGATTAAAGTAATTCATACTTGGTGGACATTAATGAACGTAAAGTCGAAGTTCAAGGGTAAAAGACTAAATGATCCGTATGCCACACCACTAACTAATGAACATTGAGATAGAAAATATGAATCCCAAAAACTTTAAAGCCTTTGAACGTGAAGAAATTGAAGAAGAAAGGAGTTTGGGTGAAGGACATCGTTGCAGGAAAGACCTGCTCAGTGAAGACTTCGACCGAGTACTGCCCCTGGCAGAGGCAGATCCTCATACCCTCCAGACTCTCAAGCGCTAAAGTTCTTCAGGATTCGAGACTCCGGGCGAAAGTCAGCGTCGCTTCTCAAACCAGGATCTGATTTTTATACAAATTAAAGTATTTTTATTTTTGTTAAGGATTAAATCTTTTTTTTCCCCAGTGATTTTTTTCAATGTTGCTGCTGAGCAATTATGATAGATTTTATTGTTTCGGCAGAAAACTTTATGATTTTTTTTATTATAAAATCAGAATAATTCTGAAAATTTCTGCACAATTTGTTTGTCATAACGCACAAACTACGCCACGGTCTGAGGGGACAGAACTCTGGATTCTGCAACATTTGAAAGGTTTTGCAAAGTCAAGAAAACAAGGCTTTGCTCTAAATTAGCTAGTTGATAGGAAGTAAAATCCTGGAAATTGAGAAAAATTTCTTTTTCTCGGCATCCAGAAAAAAAACTCAAATAGCAAAAACTTGGCCCTAAATGTTTCTACAATTTACTCTTTGTGAAAAGAAAATGCTCATCACTTTCGATGTCGATCAGTACATGGCCAAGCTTGAAGCCGAGTTAGAGATGGAGGTTGATAACAGGAAGACGAAACGAAATAAGGAGTCCATATTTATAGACTGAACAAATCTAAAATTCCTACTAAAAGTGATGACTAATATATTCTAAAAATCTCTCGAGTCCGGACACCCTCCCCCTCAGCCTCTATCTGAATCATTTTGCAAATTATAATTAAACCTGAACTTTTGAAATTGCTTCCCATTTTCAAATCTCTTAAATGCTAAGCTACGAAAGTTGTGGCGGCCAACCCCTTTTAAAATTGTCTGCATACACCACTGATTTAGACAATCATACATATATGAATACATACATATACATAAAGGAAATCTCGCATACATAACTGCATACATATCTGTTCGGTCCATTACGGAAGTCTCACCGCTGCCGCTAAACTCTTCGACCGGAAAGGTTACGTAACCCAGGCGTCATTGAAGCTACAAACTTTAAAGAAAAATACCCCGCCAAGTTGCAGTCATCAGCACAATTACGTTGACCTTGTTACTGGTGCTCATACGCAAAGAATAGAAAGAATTTGGTTTGAAAGCAAATTCAACATTATAAAGAAAAGGCACAGAGTTCCAATATATCACCTCCGAGGGCATCTTGTTGAATACTGCTGGCAATATTCCAAGGGAGATGATACAGACTTATTTAGATGCCTTCTTGAGGATATAAAAAAAAATTGTCAGATATTTTAAACATTAAATTCAATTTTCAATCATTAAGACACTTTGGAATTTTATCACATTTTAGAATTAAATAAATCTTAAATTCATGAATGAACTATTTCTTATACCTCTTTAAATACTAAAACTGAGGTAGGACACATTCAAGCCAGGTAGGCCATATAATAAACCAGAATAAAAAAGGTAGGCCACATACTAAACCGGTACCTATTTTAGTTCCTTTTTATTTAAAGGTAACCATGAGTTTGAACTAGCGGTTGCTTCTTTAGTTTATTGTTGGTGTTTGTTCTCGTCATTTTCGGTGTTGAAATTCATATATGTCTTGGTATCTTTAGTTTTGGTTACAGGCTTGTTCAGTGGTTTTAGCTTTTGTTCGTCTATGCCAAAGTAATTTATAAACACGCACCGCAGTGATAATTTAATGTATCTTATAAAGTAATATCCCTCCCCGACTTGCTGCTTAGAGGAAAATAATAGTAAATGTGATTCCTATTAGGAATCCTGCAATACACTCTTGTATATGAGCGTTCTATTTTCCTAACGGGTCTCAGTTGAGGTCTAGACACTGTCGCAGTAACTAGTCAGTCAACAATTCGTGATCGGAGAAGAAGTAGGCTACAAAGTGAGAATGAAGAAAAGAACTTAAAATTCTCGAACCTTGAATTAAAAAGGTTCCTAGCAAAATTTTTTTTGCAAGGAAGGAAGTGGTATTGACTTGAATAATAAGTGTACACCATTGAAATGAATTACAGTATATAATTACAATACCTCCACAGTGTCTTACGTGGAAACGCCCCTGCCTAGATGAAGGAAGAACAGACCCTTTGCAGGAGAGGTTAAGAAGTCTGGAGCCTCCGAAGATGCATCTACAGGACGATGGTCGTCAGAAACATCAAAGTTAAACCAGGTGGCCAAAATGAGAAGGAAGGAGAAGAGGGAACCAGAACCCCTCTGTCTTCACCCGGATCCCTCCGACCCAAGGTTTTTGAGGACCGTAAACTAAATTGGAAGAGATATTTGCAGTTCTCGAGATAACTTCCCCAGTCAGCTGTGGTAGCTCACTATTCATCTCTTGCCTCTGATTGGATGACACCAGTTGTCGACGGAGCAACGACTCCAGGTGTCCAGACGGACTTACTGGGCGACGTCTTCCAGAAGGTTGATCTCAAACTCCATCGGTTCATCGACGGACTCTAAGGCTGAAGGACTTTTTGAGCCTGGCCCTTCCAACCTCTAACGACATCATCGATGTTTTAGGATTATGTTGTAGATTAGAAGAGTTTTAGTGAAATATTCTGTTATTTTTTTCTTATGATAAATAATATTTATGAGTAACTTTTTGTTTAACTTTTGGCGAAAATGAAGAAATTGACTGCTGATGACAGAAATATGTGTTTAAAAAGAATTTTTGGCATAGGAGTTTTTTAATTATTCGATTTAAAAAGTAAGAAAGCAGTCCTCTAAAAAGACTATTAGGATAGAGAAATCTCAATTTTCGACAAATAGAAAATATTATGAAAAGGATTAGATGTAGACATAAAAAAAAAGTTCTGGCGCTTAAGATTATGAATTTGAACTAGAGACCCACCCATCTCACCATTGGAAAAAACAGCAATTGGTCGAACAACTTGAGAAAGTTTAAGGGCAACAAGATGATTGAATGTCTTTCTGGATATTGAATGATAGACTTTTACCTTAGAAACTACTATAAAATAGAAAGGATCAATCATGAAGTTGGTTATATTTAGGAGCGAAATATGGCCCGAATAATTTTATGGATTAAAGCACAATGTTTAAATTCATAACAACGCACCAACTATGCCACAGTCTAGTGGGACAGAACTCTGGATTCTGCATCAATTGAAGGTATTATGTTAAGTGAGAAAATGTGACAAGGCTTCACTAAATAAACTAAGCGATTGGATAGAACGTCCTGGAAATAAAGATGATTCTTGTCTCAACTTCTAGCTGCTGTGCCGATCAGAAAAAAATCAAAAGCTTTGTCGATACATTTAAGTTTTTTTTTTTTATTTCTTAAAATCGGTATGATGTTTACAGCCTGTAAAACAAATAATCTAGAATTCCTAATAAAAAAAAACTTATAAATACGTTCGCAAATTCAGGTTTGTCTTCTGATTAGGAATTCTCTCTCCCTCTCTCTCTCTCTCTCTCTCTCTCTCTCTCTCTCTCTCTCTCTCTCTCTCTCTCTCTCTCTCTCTCTCTCAGATATTTGCAAGATTAAACACATGAAAAATTAAACACAAGTAATAAAAAAATCAAATCTATGAAACCATTAAAAACTAACATGTTTTTTTTACTATTTTATTATGAATTAAACCTATCATATATTTCACTATTGTAAATTCCCGTCCCATTTTCGATTATCTCTTCTAACGCTTAGCTACGTAAGTTATGGTGGATTACCCACTTTCAAAATGTCTGCCTACGCCACTAATTTAGACCATCACACATATATGAATACATGCATACACATACAGGAAATCTTACATGTATGCATACACATTTATCCGGGCCATTACAGAAGTTTCACCGTTGCCACTTGACTCTCCGACAGGACGGGTTGCCTCAGCCCGGCATGTGCACCAACCAATCAGGAGCTGGGAACGAAACCAAACTAAAAAAACTCCTGCTTATTTTCCCGTCGTCTGCAACGTCCTTTCAAGACTAGAAATCATCAATAATATTTTTATACATTCTAATAACAACTTTTTCATTTATGTATTTAAATGACTTAAGGACCACCATAATGGATAAGGAATGTAGCTGTTGGAAAATTTTCTGACCGCAATATAAGCTTTTAAAAAAAATACGGACTACTCCCTATAACAACCTCTATATCCACTAAATGAGACTCATTCTGTACAAATAAACAAAGAACTCTTAATATGATAATCTCTCCTTTAGAATGATGAAGTATCTCTCCCTACGAAGTCATCAGGTGGCTGAGGCATAGACAAAACATCCACACAAAACGAATGGGAATTTTGTTATTTCTGTCGATTTTAACAGAATTGTGTAGCCATAAATGTTTTTCTAGAATTTTGTAATATTACCTTAATATAATTTTCGAGTAAGAAATATCTGCTAAAATAGAATAATACTTTGTAGTAACCTTTGAATTTTATCAAAGACATTTACCATTTCTAACGATAATAAAAGCTAGAATTATATCGTCATTTCGACCAAAAATCAGGAATTCATCGATGAGGGTCTTCAATAAATATGTGAAATTAAACTTACATGAGGCAGACAACCTGATAAACAAAAGAAATCAAATATAATCTCACACTACGGAAAAAATAATATTACGAAATTTATTAAATACTTAGAAGACCATATATTTGCAGGGCTCCTGAGATAAACTTCCCCAGTACGCTGTGGTTGCTCACTATTCATCTCTTGCCTCCGATTGGACGACGCATGTTGATGGGCGGAGCCTACCTCGGCGGAGCGGGAAATTCAACCGTGTCCGTGAGAGCCAGTGCTGCCACTCGTAGGGGAAAATCCCTACCGTAGGGGATTCTAGTGAAATGTAGGGAGTAGGGAATCCCTACGGGATAAATGCTAAAATGTAGGGGAAAATTAAAATTTGTAGGGATTTAGTCCGTGGGCCACGACTGTTAAAAAAAACCGGACGGAAATAATGTAGTTTTTATGAAGTATTGTGAAATAAAATCAAAAGATTGGTTCAGTATAGAACCCAAATCCTTATCCTATACAGAAGACGAGGGGTGGAATTAGAAAATCGAGGTCTTAACTCAGTTGGAGGAGAAAATCGAAGGATTGCCCAAGTCTAGTATTAAGGAAACTTTTAATCGGACTCCAAATGGTATGCTATCACAGAATACAACAGGACATCATATTATAGAGATGGTTTTGCTATTTAAGTGGAATTTTTCGTTTTGAATAAGAATTAAAGTTATGTTTTATTTGCATGCATGCATCAAACACTTAATGCGCTTTGTTTCTTAATATATTTCTCTCTTCCCTATCGATGGTTTTGTACATCCAAACAAACACAAAATATCCATATCTATAGGATTTCTCTGACCTCACCAACTCTTCTACTTTGATCGCATTGGCCTGTATTAATCTTCAGCCTTCAAAGAAGAAAGTAAGTGTTAATTGTAAAGAGAAGTCAGACTTGTCTACAATTCTTCATCCAGTTCTCGTTTATCGACAATGACCTGGACTTTTAGGCATTTATTATGTAAGTTAATTCATTTTTTTTCTATTCACTTATGTCAGATATCAATGGAACTTTATGCATGTAATTTTTCCTAGTTTATTGTGATTTTTCGATTTTCCGTACATTATTTTCTGTCATTAGTGGCCGTCTGGGGCAAGACTCCCAATCTTCCTCCCATCAAGACTCCTTTCTCGAAATTGACTAGGTTACCAAACAGTTCATTGACCCAGTAACTGAATTACAAGTAATTGATATAGATGTGCAAATTAAAATCAGTAGCCAAGAGCTTTATCATTTGTATCGTTCATT
The DNA here is from genome assembly GCF_036898095.1 of Palaemon carinicauda. Classification (NCBI taxonomy): domain Eukaryota; kingdom Metazoa; phylum Arthropoda; class Malacostraca; order Decapoda; family Palaemonidae; genus Palaemon; species Palaemon carinicauda. The sequence continues at coordinate 39,023,350 of NC_090745.1, forward strand.
TTCTCTTTGCCCACACACACACACACACACACACACTGAATAATCTGGACACCCCAGTATAAAACAATTGTTAACCAAGTCTTGATTAGTGCCATAGCCTCTGTACCATGGTCTTCCAATGTCTTGGGGGTAGAGTTCTCTTGTTTAAGGGTACAATCGGGCACACTTTTCTATCTTACTTTTCTTCCTCTTGTTCTGTTAAAGTTTTTATAGTTTATATAAGAGATATTTGTTTTAATCTTGTTACTGTTCTTTAAATATATCATAAGTACTGTTTATATATATATATATATATATATATATATATATATATATATATATATATATATATATATATATATATATATATATATATATATATATATATATATATATATATATATACATATAATACACACACATATACAGTATATATATATATATATATGTGTATATATATATATATATATATATATATATATATATATATATATATATATATATATATATATATATATACATATAATACACACACCTATACAGTATATATATATATATATATATATATATATATATATACACATATATATATACATATATATATATATATATATATATATATATATATATATATATATATATATATATATATATATATATATATATATATATATATATATATATATATTAAAAATCGTGAGTTTAAAGTGACCTAAAAGTGCAACATAAACAAAATTATTGCGTAGGGGAAAGTAGGGGAAAATGGTCCTCGTTTGTAGGGGAAAAGTAAAATTCTGAGTGGCAGCCCTGGTGAGAGCAGTTTGAGTTTTGGTCTCCACTGTCCAGGCGGCTGCTTGGAAAGAACACCGATCACAATGCCTCCCTATCCACGAACCTGGATCTCTCGGGTTAGGCCAGAAACGGTGTCAACACGCAACCAAGAGGACAGATCCTCCACGGAAAAATCTTCGGTGCAGCCATACAAACGACCCTGCCCAGATGGAGGAAGAATAGACCCTCCGCCAAAGAGGGTTAAGAAGTCTGGAGCCTCCGAAGGTGCCTGTAAAAGACCAAGGTCGTCGGACACCTCCAAGTTGATCCAGGTAGCCAAAAATAGAAGGACGGAGCAGAAACGGCGACCAGAACCCCTCTGTCTTCGCCCGGATCCCTCCGACCCGAGATTTTTGAGGCCAGTCAACAAAACTGGATCTGCTAATCGTGACGTGAAGAAAGATTTCCTCGACCTCGCCTTTCCAAAGGTGGACCTCAAACTCCATCGGTTCATCGACGAACTTGAGGCCGATGGAGTCTTTGAGCCGCGCCCTTGCAACACCTGAGAAGGATGTCGTCGACGTCACTTTTGCATATATTGTAAATAAGAAATCTATTATTGTGAATATTGTAGGATTTAATTTTTTTATTAATCAAAAATTTCGTTGTGTGTTTTTTATTAACCGTTGACTGAAGAAAATTAATCGATGGCCTTGAAGAGAATGAATAATTATAGTTGCAAGGTTATTGACTAAATAGATGCCTTTTGATTATTACATTTAAAGAAGTAACAAATCTTAAAAAAAAAAAAAAAAAAAAAAAAAAAAAAAAAAAAAAAAAAAAAACCGACATATTGGAAAGGGTGGAACATCATCTCGCCATAAAATTATTAAAGAAAAATGTCCAGTTATCACTAGAAACCAAATTAGTGTAGGACTTTGGCAGATACACATTCGTTCCTTATAATCATTACTACAGCATAAATCAGTCTAATAATCTACAGCAGTGAAGAGATCAGAATATGCCTGCAGATCTCCACAGTCCTTTAAAAGCAAAAAACAGTACAACTAAGAACCGATTATTATTGCACACTGATCGGCCAGTAAGGATCTCAGGATTATTTTTATTTTTAAGCTTGAAGGATTTAGGATACAATGTAACACCTAAGGTGACCCCATAACTGAAAGTTTCCCATTTTCCAAGAGTTATCAAAGCCTCAATGAATTTTTTAAACATTCAATAGAGTTCTTAGATTGTCTATTACATGGTCCTTTACCATCTTTAACTCTGATATACATTGAAAACCAATTCAGTTTTTACAAATGTGAAAAAGTCATCCTCGTGTAACTAAACTGCTGCAATTTCTAGCATTCTCCTAATTGAGATAAAGATTGCTTTATTCTTCTATATCTATCATTTTTCAAAAGGTCTATTATATTTCAGCAATTCCCACTAGCATACCCTCATGGATGGATCCATACATAAATATAAACACATACACATGCACACCTGTAGGCTACATCATACTCGAGCATTCATACATACAAAAGTAGATACACTCATTTATATGGAAGATACATCCATGTATACATGATTATACAATCTTACAAATGTGCATGCTTATATTCCTACCAGATACAGTATAGTACGGCAGTTTCAATTACTCTGTGGCCGGACTAGGTTACTTGGGCCGGCGCGTGCTCCAACCAATCAGCTCCCGAGTGTTGATAAAAAAAATCTTGGCTCTTTTCCCGCCATTCACCGCAGGCAAATACAGTACTCGACATTCGTCTTGTATCTAATAAATCAATAATTATTCCTTTTAACTATATTTTCCTAATGTGTCTGACCGACTTACGTACCCACTGAAGGAAGCCAAAGAAACTGATGAACTGTAACGAACTAGTTATCTACGCTGGTTGATTTGGAAAGCTAAATACATCAACAAATTTAGCTATAATCTAATAAATATATTTTTTACAAAATTCATATTCATAAATTATAAAACCTATAGCCAAATAAATTATATATACTCGAAATAGAAATTGGCTTAAAGAGCAACATCTTGGTGCTGTAATTTCCTTATAGGTGCAAGTGCTTAACAAAAAATGCAAGATATAAATGCGTGAAAATTAACAACAGATGACTTGGCTGGAAAAACTTGGGTCCTAAGGAGGATGACACACCAGCTGACACCCAGGTGCTATTGACTGCTCTCATTTAAAGGTTTCGTAAGATTTGTCGCTATTCGTGGAACTGGAATTTTAGTTTGTCTTGCTTTAATACTTTTTCTCTTAAAGACGAATATTCCCTTCATTTATGTTAGTCTTTGTGATATTTAATGTTATCAAAAGGTTATGATTACGTTACAGTGTCTCTCTCTCTCTCTCTCTCTCTCTCTCTCTCTCTCTCTCTCTCTCTCTCTCTCTCTCTCTCTCTCTCTCTCTCTCTCTCAGTAAAAATCATGACATTAAATTTACCCATTGCTACGCTTATGCATGTGCGCTTTGCTTTGATAATCCGTACTTCGATTTTAACAGAAATGCCAGCGCCCGTCCTTTCGAAGTCTGCCCTGGAGGTTCTTTGTTGGGGATATCAACACAACATGAAGAAATCACGGACGATACGAGAGAGCTGTTCAGCTAACTGCAATATTCTTAGGACGAAGAATTGTTGTAATTTCTAGCTGTGCAACACACGTGGTTGTCAGGGTTATAAAAATTTTATGGTTAAAATTGGGCGGCGATTCATTGTGATTATGGAACTAATCCGGGGTAGTAAATAAAAACATGAAAAAAAACATTCAGCTTTTGTTAATTAAAAAAACATTCAGCTTTTGTTAATTAAAAAAACATTCAGCTTTTGTTAATTAGAAAAACATTCAGCTTTTGTTAATTTACTCAGATTAATAAAGATTTATACGATAAAAGTGGTAGGCCTGATGTAGGTTTTTCAAATTTTTTTACCATTTTCTTTTTATAATATTCAATTATGAATTGAAAATGGAAAAAAAAAAACTATTTAAAATGGGTTGAAATTGCGTCAGCTTTCAGTTGCTTACAAAGGCCCTTAACTGCTTTGGTCGTGGTCTCCGAGACACCTTTTGGAAATTGCTGGATCCACGCTTCTCTATCTCACGTTCAGTCTAGTTTGAATATCTTTACATTACTAAAGATTTTCACCCGTAAAGAGCAAACGGCAAAAAGAGTTCAACAAGGACTTTGGAAACAAAGTTCTGACTAAGTGAAAACTCAAAATCAGTTTAAAATAACAGCCACTAAAAACCTTTGATTTTTCTAATTGTTTTAGATTGCACCCAAAATTTGTAGCATTTGGCTAGAAGAGTTGTCACATCAAGTTCACTTCTAAGCTTAATTAAAAAGCAGTCAGATAGGGAGAATGAATTTAACGATTATCATATTTGTCAAAGCAAATTCATTTGAATCTCAGACTTTCCTTTCCCTCCAGCAGAAAAAAAACTATAAACTTATTACATCTGTTACACCGGATCAAAATCATCAAGACAGCCACCCACCGTCCGTTATTAGTATTGGAACTGCAACTGATGTAGGTCAGACAGGAGAACAGCCTGCTTGTCATACCAGCAGTCTATGTAACCTGCTGAGAGTGTCGGAAATACCAGGAATCACACCACCCCTCAGGCGAAATTCCTGGATACCTAGCATCAAGGTCTATAGAATCCTTGCCTGGCATATTTACTACAACAGTTCCTTCAACATGGCGACCGGACTGGATACGTAGCCCAGGATCACACGCCAGCCAATCACAGCACAGCTCCCGAGCCCAGCAAGAAAGAACAGAATAATGGGTGCTTCTCCGGACGTCGGCCGGAACCCTATTAATCAATATGGAGAGTATTCCTCTTTTTTTTTAATTTTTTTTTTTGGAATAAACTAATTATTGATTGATAGAGGAGAGTTTAGCTTTATAAGTCAACAGACTACCTTCCTAGACATAAGATCTCACCTTAACCTGACTACAGCTAAGTCACTCATGACTAACTGGTATCAGATTTTATAATAACAACAAAACTGACTTAAAATGGTTGGAAAATTAATGTTTTTCCTCTGTTGGAATTTTTATGCAACGGACAGCATCCCCATCAGCTTAAAAAAATACCTTATCAAAGCTAAACTATCGATTGGCTGAGGCAGAAAAAATAATATATTTTCCCTACGAGCCTTGAAGGTGTGAAGACATTCCTCGACATACCAACACAAATAGGGGAAGGACCATAGAGGAGGGGGAGGGGTGGCAGTCTCAGATAGCTCTTTGAGAAACTTTGCAGCAGCAGGCGTTAGGAAGAGACTGCTCAAAACATTGACCAATTTTCGTCCAATTACTTTTGTATTAAAGCAATATTTCTTAGATGATAACCAGATAAGAGTTACCAATTATGGTTTTCCCGACTCATTTGGACTTTAACATGGTGTAAACTACAAAAATGTTAGTAGCCATTAAGAAAATTAGAAAGAAACATAAGACAAACTGGAAAATCAGCTGAAGAAGAAACAAATTAATTTTTACAGATGATGAAGAGTACATCAGTATATGATAGCAACAATATGGATGAAGGTGCTTCTGGAAGAAATGATAAATCAGCGAATGGATCGTTGGACACCCTGGAATCTGATGACACTGAATTGTGCGGGTACTGCAAGAATGTCGCTGCCAATGAAGCAATTTGTTGTGATAGATGTCAAAAATGGTATCATTATTATGAAAACGCATGTTCTGGATTAATAGAAAATTTATCACAAACCCACATGAACCTATTGTGTAATAAACATATTTCATACAAGTGTAGGAATTGCATTGATAAGATCAATGAGAATGCAGCAAACATACAAAGAAAATTATTGGATGAAGAAGTCGCAATGCCCCTCATCATTTGGTTTAGGTCTTGTTGAAAAAAATGGAAGAAATGAAGGACAGCATGACGGAAATGAGAAATAAAGTGCAAGAAACAAGAGATGAGATGCAAGAATTAAGAAATGAAAAAGAAAGAATTAAAAAATGAAAAGAAAAGAATAAAGATGACAGATAGGAAACATAAAACTGGTACATATGCTGAAAAGCTGAAATCAAAGAAAACATTGATCGTAAAATCAACTGATGAGGTTTCAGCAGTTGATAATAAGAAAACAATTATAACCAATATAAAAGCCCAAGTTGAAAGCACTGGTGAAACAAAAGATGGCCACCTGATCATAAAATTTGCTGATAGACAGAACTTGGAGCAGGCAAAATCAGAAATGGAACAAGGTAATGTAAACAAGATCACTGTTGCTGAAAAAGGAAAACTTAAACCGAAGATAAAACTTACTAATGTACCAGAAGATGATATTATTCAAAGTCTGAAGCTTAAGAATCATTGGCTAGAAAGACACATTGTAAAAAATTATCCAACTATCATAATGCAAGAGAATTCAAGAATGGATAAACAAACACTATATTATAAAATGTACACCTAAGATGCGTAAAGCAATCTATGAAAATGGAGATAAACTATATAAAATATGTAATGTTTACGACCATTAAATGCCCTACCAGAGTTACAAATGCCAGGAATTTCGGCATAGTGCAGCGAGTTGCAAGAATAAACAGTCGTGCCCCAAGTGCACAGGAGAACATAAAGCAGGTCATTGCAGTATTGTATAAGTTAAATGCATAAATTGTGTAAAAAAGAACTATGATGACACAAAACAAATCCTATGACAGACTAAACTGCGAAGTTTACAAACAAGAAATAAGAGCCAGATTTAATAAAGGTGAAGGGCATCTTTAAAAGCGAACATAAAGTGTAAATGTGTAACGAAATTATGAATTCTTTAAAAGGAAAAAAATGAAAATTGTAATCATATTGTGATTGATAAGGTTCTTGTAACTCTTGACAAAGAAAAACAAATTTCAAGGAGATTAATTTCATAGATTAAATACTTCAACAAATTATATTGAACCAGGCAACAAGAGCTAAAAGGGATGGGCATAAATAAAGAATAATGGAGGACGACTAGCCCATGAAAGGACCTACCTTTGGGCAGAGCACAGTAGTAGTAGTAGTAGTAGTAGTAGTAGTAGTAGTAGTAGTAGTAGTTAGTCTTTGAGAACCTATCTCGCCAATAGCACTCAACAGAAGTGTAAAGTCATAATTTTTAACAAAAATAATCAAATCCTCATATGTTAATCTTTTTGGGGAAAAGTCACATTTGTACTTGAGAGGACGAATAAGGACTTATTCAGATTCTATCTTTCCCCTAAAAGCTAGTGTATGATATTTACATTTTTATTATATTACTGTAATTATGTTTACGAATATGTATAATGGAGGTAATATCTTAGTGAAAACAGTCTCCCTCTAGCGACAAAGATGCTCCGTCAAAAACAAACTTTCATATATTCCACAATAGATAAAAATTCTATAATTTCGGTCAAAGAACTGCCTCACGGAGAATCTTTTTTTGCTTTTTCCAGTTTTATAAATATTATTACCTTTTAGATTACATCCGAAATGAAAAGATCTGAATAATGCAAACTGCTTTTACCCCTTTCAGTCAAGCCAAAGCATCTTTCTCGAATCCATGATTGTTTACTGTTTTAACTGCCTCAGTAGTACCCAAAGAGTATATATTTGCTACTTCTCCTCCTGGTATTACTGTCGTGGGTGTCAAAGCAACCACAACCGTCAGATCGAGGGACACTGAACAAATTTAATATCGTGACTTCAAATTGCTATGGTTGTGATAGCGAACAATACATGGACATGGCGTAAAAGCAGGGTACCTCGAGACAGAAAATTTTATCACTAAACCACCCTACCCACTGGACTGGATCTCTCGAGTGTAACTTCAAGGTACAGACCTTAACTATGAGTTTTCCTCCAAGATTTTTAACTTGCCGTGGGTACCAGCTATCAGTTGGATTGTACTTCGAAGCGAAGCTTATCTGTGCAGGCTCGCAAACGGCCCTGCCCTGAGGAAGGAAGACTGCATTTATATCTGTATGCCTCCTTACTCTCCTGGTTGTCTCTGATTGGACCTAGAACCGTTAAATTGGAGCAACGACTATTTTAATACCAACTAATGTAGTGTGTGATTTCTAAATGTTTTGGACGATTTACAGTGTGTGGTCATTGTTTTTGACATAAGCAAACTTCTTAATGAGAAGGGTAGACGGGATGACTTCCGCAGTTAAAGAGGAAAATTAGTGGCTAGGATTTAAACTCTGGTAAAGTTCTCTCTCTCTCTCTCTCTCTCTCTCTCTCTCTCTCTCTCTCTCTCAGCATCCTTTTAAAAGACAGCTAAATACTCAGCTAAAGGAAATCCTATTAAACATTTACAACTATTTTCAAAAAGACAGTGAACGGCAGCCTTTAAGAGATTTATCAAAATTAATGGATTAGGTGTCTGCTGCAACAGGTGTGTGTGACAGGACCGTTTACAGGCTTTGTGGAGAAACTAAGGAAGCAAAGGATACATCTGAGCGCGACATTTTGTCACGTACCAAAGAATCAATGTTCAGCAACCGGGACATGGTTTGACGAATTTCAAATATGCCTTTTACGTCGAACTGTAAAAATCAGTGAAGTTGGGCGAAAGCATACCATTTCTACCTTTGATCTTGCTGTTGATAGAAAAATAATCATAACAAACTAAGCTGTAAAGAGATACCAACTCTTGAAATAATTTTCGTAAAAACTAAAGATGATAGTAAATTTAATAGATGGAAGGGGCCATTTAGGTAAGTTCTCCTGCAAATTGGATTCAAATATGGAAATATGAACGGCCGTCGACGGAGAAGCTATATGAGATCTGCAAGAGCAAAGTTTCTGCGTAAGATGATTGAAGTAAGGAGTTAAGGATTCAACCATTCTATTATCCCCTGGAAGCTTTTGTAAATCAACTACTCACATAGCAACTAGATTGACACTGTGTCAATCTAGTAGTTGCTTTACCTCTGAGACAAAGCAACAGGACTCAACACAAATTGGAAAGGGTGGTTCGAAAGGAGCAAGTTTAGGTACAGAACTTACTTATGAGGAAAAAACTTAAGGTTCATTTTGATAGTGACAATTGCCTCGTGTTATTGGAGAAATGGTTCAGATTTCAACAATATTAAACCTGGAAGTGCTATCGGATGTCCTGTGTCTAAGACACGACACCACAAAGGACCTCCAGATAATTCCCTTCGGTGAGGGCAAGCAAGCGGCCCTGTGCAGATGGAGGACCACATTGTCCTCCGGAGAAGAGGACTAAGTCTGAAAAACTAAGGTCGTGGGCTATCCCGAAGTTCAAGCAGGAGGCCAAAGGAATTAGAGTAGAGAAGTTAAGGCGACCAGAATCTCTCTGATTTTCCCTGGATCCTTCCGACCCTAGATTCCTGAGGTACGTCAACCCGAAGGAAGCAACGACTCCAAATTTCAACTTCAAAGAGTCCAGCAGGATTTCTTGGACGTTGTCTTTTCAGGTTGACGCTAAACTCCATCGGTTCATCACTAAACTTTAGACCGATAGAATGTTTGCACCACACCCTTCCGTTATCCATTTTGGGCTTAATGGACAAATCAGTTTTGCGAAGTCTTAACTATTTTACCTCCTCGATGAACTGGAGTTTTTTTTTTTTTTTCTTAAGCCAGGCCCTTCCCATTCCTTAGGAAGGATATCAGTTTTCATTTATCATTCAAGTACGAACATATTAATTCTTGAGATTCTAAAATTATACAGTTAACTACCTTCATTATGAATGAAAGTTTGCTAAAGTTCTGAAATTTTACTATGGAAAAAAAGAGAGATTCACCCCCCACCCCTTAAGCAAAAACAGTAGAATTTTTGAGCAAAAAAACAGTAGCATTTTTATTTAAAAACATGAGTATTCACCTGAAAATGTGAATTTGAAGAGCAACCAACTAATAAAAACAAAATGCTAGAGGGAAAAATGTGAAAACTCACGATACCGATAGTTAAAATATTCTATTTCGGACAAATCAAGCCTTTAGAAAAAGGTAAAATAAATTAGCCCAACATAAATAAACCAGAGTTTGGAAAGAAATTGCCATTTCTAACAAAGTTATGATATTAATCTAGAAGATCCTTCAATAAATCATATTAAGTGCAACTTGCATTAGGCATGTCATCTGATAAATAAGTTTGAAATAAAATGATTCTTGAGTTAAAGATAAAAATTTAATTAATTTTAAGTGAGAAGTACAGTGGGGCTCCCAACTTAAAATTTCCCAGTCAACTGTGGTTGATCATTATTCCTCTCTAGCCTCTGATGGGAAGACACCCGTTGATGGACGGAGCCTACCTGGGCCGAACGGAGTTATTTAATATCGTAACCATCTGGGCAACATGATCACTAAGTCTCCAGCCTACCTCAACATAGGACAAGTTACCGCCGTGCCTCGCCACCCTCAGACCTGGATCCCTCGGGATAGATCCGGAATGGCCCTCGGACATCCTGTCTCTAGAAGCACTACTCCAAAAGACGACTTCTGAGGAAACCACTTCGGTGAAGAGCCTTAAGCCCTCGTGACCCGATGAAGGAAGAAATGGCCATCCTGAAAGCCCGAAGTCTGGAGGTGGTTCTCTTGTACAAAGGGCGTCAACAACAAGTGTGTTCATGCAGGTAGGCAAGGGACAGCGAAGAAAAGGTCGCCAAACATTTAGTCTTCGTCTGGATCCCTGATAAATAAGTTCTTGAGGTCCGTCAACCAGGAAGAACCGACTACTCCCATATTTCTGGAGGACTTTTTGACGTGGCCTTTCCGAAGGTTGAGCTTAAACCTTAATGCCCCGGTGCAGGAAGAAACTGCCCTCCAGACAAGAGCCCTAAGTCTGAAGGCTCTCTCGGACAAAGGGCGTTAATAAAAACTGTGTTCATGCAGGTAGAAAACGGACAATGAAGAAAAGGCCGCCAACCTTCAAGTCTTCGTCCGGATTCCTCCGACAAGGAGGTTCTTGAGGTCCCATCAACCAGGAAGTACCGACGATTCCCAGTTTTCTGGAGGACTTTTTGACGTAGCCTTTCCAAAGGTTTAGCTTAAACCTTCATACCCCGGTGAAGGGAGAAACAGCCCTCCAGAAGAACCCGAAGTCTAAAGGTTCTCTTGGACAAATGGCATCAACAACACGTGTGTTCATGCAGGTAGGCAAGGGACAGCGAAGAAAAGGCCGCCAAACCTTCAAGTCTTCGTCCGGATCTCTCCGACAACGAGGTTCTTGAGGTCCGTCAACCAGGAGGAACCGTGTCCAGAGTTTACGAAGGTTGAGCTTAAACTCGTATCTGTTCACGGATGGTTTGGGAGGCCGCGCCCTTGTAACAACTGAGTAGATCCATCGACAGTCATCCTAAATTAACGTTCTTTTACTGTACACGGAGAATATCTTACATTGTATGTAAGAATTTAATTTTACTTTTATAATAAAACTAATGTATTTCTATGCGACTTTAGTTAACCTAAGACAATAATCTTAGTGACAATAATAGTTTTTAAAAGAAAATTACCAACGTAAGAAAACTCTAAAAATGTGAAACCTTAAAGGGAAGCTTTCTTTTGTGCTCAAGAAAACCATTGAAACCGTAATACGAGAAGGATGAAACTTAATCCAGACTGTTTTGATCATTGTATTATCATTTATATGTAATCTAATTATTTCATATAAATATAAGAATGAATTTTTTTACCCAATAACAAAAATGATAAAGTTGGAGTACATAATTACCGTACTATTCTGTGTATATTCCTTTAGTATTTATTTTCAATCTGCATTCCTGCAGATTATTTTATTTTCATATTTTCAATCTATTTTCCAATAATGCCTAATGTTACACAGATAATGAGCATTATGTTATATCACTAGTATATTAAAATATAAATTTTATCAGAATAATCGACCAAAGAAGTAAAACAAAAATCACCAATTAAGTTTATTGCATAAGATACAACAATAAAAATATCCCGTATTTAAGATCGATTAAAAGAACCTATACTTTATTAGATCTCTATTAGATATAAAAGTTTCTCATTTTTTTTATGAAGACTGTATTAAAGTTGCTCAAGAACAGCATTAATAAAGAAAATTATCAGGTAAAAATAGACAAGAGTTTTAGCCTTGGGTAAAAATAGACAAGAGTTTTAGCCTTGGGTAAAAATAATAGACAAAAGTTTTAGCCTTGGGTAAAAATAATAGACAAGAGTTTTAGCCTTGGGTAAAAATAATAGACAAGAGTTTTAGCCTTGGGTAAATATAATAGACAAGAGTTTTAGCCTTGGGTAAAAATAATAGACAAGAGTTTTAGCCTTGGGTAAAAATAATAGACAAGAGCTTTAGCCTTGGGTAAAAATAATAGACAAGAGCTTTAGCCTTGGGTAAAAATAATAGACAAGAGCTTTAGCCTTGGGTAAAAATAATAGACAAGAGCTTTAGCCTTGGGTAAAAATAATAGACAAGAGCTTTAGCCTTGGGTAAAAATAATAGACAAGAGCTTTAGCCTTGGGTAAAAATAATAGACAAGAGCTTTAGCCTTGGGTAAAAATAATAGACAAGAGCTTTAGCCTTGGGTAAAAATAATAGACAAGAGCTTTAGCCTTGGGTAAAAATAATAGACAAGAGTTTTAGCCTTGGGTAAAAATAGACAAGAGTTTTAGCCTTGGGTAAAAATAGACAAGAGTTTTAGCCTTGGGTAAAAATAGACAAGAGTTTTAGCCTTGGGTAAATTTGTTCAATTTGATTTTGTATTGGAACTTTACTTGTGAATATTGATCATTTGTATACGAATTAACTTCATCCAATTCAGTTCAATTTTTTTCAAAGGACATTTGTATACTCTGTAATACCTAGAGTAAATTTTGGGGAATAAAAAATATTTTTCCATCTTAGGGCTAGATTTCCACCTTTTTAAAAATCATATCTAAGAGTAAACTAAAAATTATGAGAGGTTTATGTAATATAGGGTAAGAAAATGGCGAAGGAATGCAAAGGAAGAGGCTGCGATAATTCTGTCCCTAATGCAGGGCCTCTCGAGATGAAGTTTCCCAGTCAGCGGTTTATACCCACAATTCCTTCCTTTGCTCTGATTGGACGATACCCGTTCAAGGGCGGAGCCTACCAAGGCTTAGCTACGGTCACGGGAGAAAGATCTCAATATCAATCATTGTCTTCACGCTTCTCCTTGGAAACAACGCCGAATTACAATGCCTCCCTATCCACAGACCTGGATCTCTCGGGTTAGGCCAGGAACGGTGTCGACAACTAACCAAGAGGACAGAACCTCCATAGATGCTTCTTCCGTGCAGTCGTTCAAACGGCAATGCCCGGATGAAGGAAGAATAGACCCTCCTCAGAAGAGGGTTAAGTCGTCTGGGGTTTGCGAAGATGCACCCACAGGAGCAAGGTCGTCGGACACTTTGAAGATGATCCAGGTGGGGAAAGTAAGGGGAGAAGAGGCGACCAGAACAACTTTATCTTCTCCCGGATCCCTCCGACCCGAGATTTTTGAGGCCCGTCAGCAAAACTGGATCTGCAAATCGAGACATGAACATTGACTTCCTCGACATCTCCTTTCCGAAGGTGGACCTCAAACTCCATCGTCTCGGCTCATCGATGAACTTGAGGCTGATGGAATCTTTGAGCCGTGCCCTTGCAACGACTGAGGAACATCGTGGACGACTTCAAGCACACTTTTGTAAATGCAAATAAAAAATGTATTGTAAATATTATAAGAATGAATTTTTTTTATTAATCAATAATTTTGTTTCGTGTATTTTTGTTAACCTTTGATTGAAGATAAGTGATTGCCTAGAGAAAAAGAGAATTATAGTTATATGGTTATGGACTAAATCGAAGCCTTTTGATTATTAGTAATTACTCCTTTGAAAACGCGGTGTGACCGATATATTGGTACTGTTCGAGCATCCGTTTACCCTAAAAAAATAAAAGAAAATAGTTCCGTTACAAGATAAGTGTATTAAAAACCTTATTACATTTTGAGATAGAATAATTTTCATTAGAGTTTAGGAGTTCGGCAGATACACCATATGCCAGCTAATCTCCGCAGTCCTTTTAAAGCCGTAATACAGTACAACTTCGAACCGATTAACATTCCTTAAATTTGAAGGATTTGGAACAATGTAACGTATGAATTGACCCCATATCTGAAGGTTGATAAAAATATAAGAGTTATCAAGGTCTCAAATGTTTATAAAGAGTTATCAAGGTCTCAAATGTTTATAACCTATTTAGAAGAGTCATAAACTCAGAAAGTTTTCGGTAATTTAATACTATTAACAGATCTTTTACCATTTTTAACTTTGATATACATTTGATATACATTGAAAATTAATTTAAATACTATTCAGTCTTTACAAGGAATGTAAAAAAAAAAAAAAAACAATCAAACTGCTGCAATTTCTAGCATCCTCCTACTAGAGATGAAGATTGCTTTAATTTTTAACATCTATCCTTTCTCAAAAAGCCAAATATATTTGGACAACTGCCACTTGCATACCCTTATAGATCCATATACGCAAATATAAAAACTCTCAAAAGCAAGCCTATACACCATTCGCATAACTAAAGTGTAACTACTTATTCAAATATAGGTATTTACGTATACATCAATACAATCTTACATATGTAAGTATATATAACACATTCCTACCAGACTTAGTATAGTACAGCAGTTTCACCTACTCTGGGACCGAACTAGGCGGGGGGGGGGGGGGAGCATTGTCTAACCAAACTTTCTTTTTGGCGATTAAATTGTACTTAGAATTTGAGTTTGCTAGAACACCAGTCCTATAATATGCCCTGAATAGCGTAATTAACAAGTGGCCAGTTATGAAGTAGGATTCATGATTTTCATATTTGTCAAGGCAAATTCATCTGAATAATACTTTCCAAGCACATCGCTTGCCACGAAATTATACCAGAAAAACACCCAAGGGAGAGATGCCAAGGAGGAGGACATAATCAGAAATATGGAAAGATTCCAACAAGCCAAGGAATATTGCTTCCTTAGTATCCTCTAACTTTCATTCAAAGTTCTCCCATGCAGAAGAACCCGTAGGCCTACTACAGCTCTTACAACCAATCAAATCATCAAGACAGCCACCCATCCTCCCTTGATATTAATGAAGATTAACCAACACAGGTTGGATAGAGAACAGCTTGTCTGTAATACCAGCAGTCTAACCTGCTAAGTCTCTCTGATATACCAGGAATCTCACAAGGCCTCAGGCAAAATTCCCGGATACCTAGCCTGTTTACTACAATAGTTCCACAGATCCTTCCTCTGAGCCACATATATTCAGCTATACTTTCCTCTATTATTCAATAAAAAGAGTATTCTCTTTAACTTTTTTTTGAAATACAATTTTTGATTGATTGATAGAGGAGAGTTTAGCCTTTTCAGTCAACTGACTACCTTCCTAGACATCAGATCTGAAATACAATTTTTGATTGATTGATAGAGGAGAGTTTAGCCTTTTCAGTCAACTGACTACCTTCCTAGACATCAGATCTCAACTTGACTCTATTACAGCTAAGTTATGAGTGACTAACTTATATCTAATTTTATAATGACAAAACACAACCAACTCAAATTAGTTCGAAAACCAATGCTTTTCCTTGACTGGATTTTTTAAGTAACAAACACCATCCTCGTCAGCTTAAAAAAAATTCCTTTATCAAAGCTCAGCTAAAATTCTTAAGAATTACAAAGTATTATAATTTTTTGTTCAGAATGAAAAAAAGTCTGCCACAGTATCTACATATCCTATATGTAAGGGCATTGAGGGAATAAAATAAATTAAATGAAATCATCGAGATATTGAGGCAAAAAAAAAAAAACTATCATGCAAGAAAGGAAATTACAAAAAAATATTGTAATCATGGCTTTTTATTCTTGAATTGTACAATATTACCTCAAAATTACCAATTTCTAACAATGATGAAAACTTGGGTAGAATTATATTGACCTTTTTAATGAAGATCGGCTATTAATTTGAGAGATTCATAGATAAATCATAAGAAGTCTAACTTACGTAAAGGCAGGTAACCTGATATATAATAATGAGAAACCAAATATGATTCCAGAGTTACAAAGACATTTTAACAAAATTAATCATAAACATAGGAAGAAATATTTGCAAGGCTCACAAGATAAAAAACCACCTCTGTCAGCTGTGGTTATTCACCATTCCTCTCTTGCCTCTGATTGGACAAAACCGGAGGCTACCTGGACCGAGCCGGAATTTTAATCGTGAGAGCAACCAGGCAACATGAATCATTTCGTCTCCAGCCAACCTCGGGAAACGACAAGCTCGCCATGCATCCATACCCACGAACCTGGATCTTTCAGGTTCAACACAGAACGGCCTTTGGACGTCCTATGTCTACAGGCAGGACTTCTAGCGAATCCCCTTCGGTGAAGGCAAGCAAGCGGACCTATCCTAACGGAGGATTAGAGTGCCCTCCGCGGAAGAGAGCCAAGACTGAATACCATAAGTCGTCAGCCGTCTCCAAGGTAGCCAAAGTAAGGAAAGTGACAGAAAAAAGCCGGCCAGAACCTCAGAGCCTTTCCCGGATCCCTCAGACCCGATATTCCTGAGGCTTTCCCAACAAGGGTTGTAGCATAACTTTTAATCATAACAATAAAATAGAAGGTTCTCTGTCAAGTCGATAAAAATTTTGTTTGATATAAAATCAATTACGTGTAAAATTCAGGAATATGTCTTTGATAAACAGAGTTAGTCACCTGAATTTCTTCCACTAACAAGAGCTATTGAACTAAATCTTGTTCATTCTTTTCACACACATCCATCAGACTTAACTAAATGCCATTTCTGCAAAATGGATCTTCCCGGAATCACAGATTTCTTCAGTCATGATAAAGAATGAGACAAGATTAGGCATGAAACAGATAATGCATCCGACACGAACTTTGAATCACGTAGTAAATCTTCACTTTTGCCTATGATTTAAATTAAGTTTTCATAAGTGAACTCTACTGAAAATATACTATGAAATAGGGAGACATCATCATCTTGATTTAAAACTAACAAAAACGTTAATTACCTTTACCGATTACTCTCCATTATCTGATGAAATTGAAAGTTTGGAGGCAATAATGGAAATCTTCTGAAACAGAAGACATATCCATTGAAGCAGACTTAAAACCATTCCCGCACTGCTGGAGGTTCGGGATCATGTTCCTCCGTGACTGAAGTCAGTGGATCATCAGTATACCCTGAAAAAGCCGATGGATCACGGTTCTTTCCTAAGAGACTTGAAAAACTAACGACATGGAATAAACTCTCTACCAGTCCCTATAAAATCTGTACATAATATATATCGTTCAGCTCTCTCCTATTCAGTTAAAACTTCATACTATTGCTCATTCTAATACTCCCTAGCTTTTCAAAAATCAAAAGGGTTCTTGTTTCAAAAGACTTCTGTCCATCCATTGAACAACATGACGAAAATTTATTTGGCTAAATAAAGCAAAAATTAAAATCTCTTGACCCTAACGATAAAACTGTGAATCTATTGTTGGACGAAATTCATTTAAAGGCATATTTAGATTGTAAGGGAGGTAGCATTGTGGGTTCGGTTTTTGACACCTGTGCACCAGCAACTAGTGCAATGGTTTTCATGTTGAATGGCATCAAGTCAACGTTTAAGGATGTTGTACATATACACACTAAATGTATTAAAGCTGAATCACTGCATGCTATAATAAGGAAGGTTATAGTAGGTTTAGAAAACATCGGATTTGCTGCCCTTGTAGTTATAACAGACAATAATGCGATCAATAGTAAAGCTAAGTCATTTTTTGGTAATCCACCTAAATTATTCATAGTATACCGACATCCTCTCAATGTAAGTCAACCACTTTTCTTTGTTTGATTCAGTCCATATTCTTAAATGCCTCAGAAATAATTGGTTTGGACAAAAACATCGTAATGAGGTAACAATGAGATTTCAAAAATTTTCTTTTACAGGCCATTATTATGAAAATGATACCGAAATATATTATGCTCCATTAATTACCGTTCAAAAGCTGTACTCGGTAGATGCAAACTCCCTTTTGAAACATTCGTATGATTTAAAACACAAAGCTCTATGGCCGTCTAATCTTAAAAAGCAAAACTTTAATCTGGTACTGAAAACATTCAATAATTATATTATTGAAAATCTTTTATCTTTTGGAAGGGAAAACTTTTTGCCATTTTCCGCTAAGAAGCTCATTAGATTAAGGTAATTCATACTTGGAGGACGATAATGAACGTAAAGTCAAAGTTCAAGGGAAAAAGACTAGAGGGTCCGTATGCCACACC
The DNA here is from genome assembly GCF_036898095.1 of Palaemon carinicauda. Lineage (NCBI taxonomy): Eukaryota > Metazoa > Arthropoda > Malacostraca > Decapoda > Palaemonidae > Palaemon > Palaemon carinicauda. Next base: position 39,041,462 of record NC_090745.1, read on the forward strand.
ACTAACTAGTGAACATGGAGATAGAAAATATTAATCTCAAAAACTTTGAAGCCTTTGAACTTGAAGAAGGAAGGAGTTTGGGTGAAGGAAATCGTTGCAGGAAAAACCCGAACAGTGAAGACTTTGACTGAGTACTGCCCATGGCAGAGGCAGATCCTCAAACCCTCCAGACTCTAAAGCGCTAAACTTCTTCAGGATTCGAGACTTCGGGCGATTGATTGATTGATTGATTGAAAGTTTTCTGGCATCCTGACATCTAAGGTCATTGACGCCGATACCATTTATTGTATATGAAAATTAAAAGAGAATTCGATTAAAACCATAAAAATTAAGAAGTCATTACAATAGTTAAATAGTTTTCAGAAGACCTGCTTCTGAAATAAATCTAAAAATTCCGCTCGCATAGTAAGACACATCATGTCCAAGAATCTTGGCAAGGATAAACCTGCCATCCTCACCTCGAGCCTCAAACAGATATCTATTTCTTAAGTTAGTAAAATTAGGGCATTCGGTCAACAAATGCCTCACTGTTAAAGGTACTAAGCAGTCCTCGCAATACGGTTGGTGTTGGCCCTTCAGCAGAAACTCGTGTGTCAACCGTGTGTGACCAATACGGAGACGACAAAGTCGTCTCCCATTTTCGGGGAATCATGTTATACCTCCAAGGTGATATGATATTTGTTACTTCCCTCATATTATTGCCATCTTGACTATCCCAGTGCTGTTGCCATTTATCACAAACCAATTTCTTGATGTAAGGTAGGAAATCGTTACATGGAATGGGATACCTCCTTGGTAGCAACTCGGATGCCGCATTCTTCGCCAGTAAATCTGCCTTCTCATTCCAAGACACCTACATGTGCTGGAACCCAACAAAATCGAACAGTTATACCTTTCCGTCCAATAATAAAAAGCCATTCTAAAATCTTTAAAACTAGAGGGTTACTAGAATTAAAAACTTCTAAAGCTTGAAGAACACTCCTTGCATCACTAAAAATTGTAAAATTACCCTCCTTTTCCAAAGCTATTTTCTCAATAGCGGTTAATATGCCATACAGTTCGGCAGTAAATATGGAAGCTGTTAGAGGAAGTGCACCTCTGCAATTAAAATCATTACTATGTACTCCAAATCCAATGCCAGTATCAGATTTGGAGACATCAGTATATATAAAAGTCGATCCTCTATGTTCTCCAACATGTTCCATAAAGAGAGACCTGGATTCTAAGTCAGTCAAATTCTTCTTAACTCCAATAAAGTATCAACAAAAAGATATGTCAGGTAATTTCCATGGAGGCGTTGATGATACCTTGAATGGAAGCACCTTATTTCTAATTATATCCAGATTGTTTAATAATTGGTTAACCCGAAACCCAAAAGGTTGAGGAGATTTTGGGTGCAATCAAAGTAGGTTGAGTGCCTTACAAGGCTTGCAGTTTGAAAGGCTGAAGAATTGGGGAGTCTTTGCAATCTAAACCAATACCGAATAATAGAGGACATTCGGTAAAGGTCCAGAGGCAACTCCCCAGCATCAACAAGGAGACTTGTGATAGGGGAGGTTCTAAAGGCTCCTGTGGACAATCTAATGCTAGCATGATGTATTGAATCTAGTATTTTTAACCAGCTTGGGGTTGCTGAGGAGTATATTTCGCATCCATAACTAATTTTGGAAAATATCAAGGCCTTGTATAATTTTAAAATTGTATTGCAGTCTGCCCCCCATGATGTATGGGACAAGACTTTTAAAAGATTCATAGCTTCAACACATTTAGCTTTTAATGTTTTTAAGTGAGAAACCCATGTAAGCCTACAATCAAATATCAACCCTAAAAATTTGGCTTCACTTGCACATGGGATCCGTTGACCTTTGATGTATATATCCGGGTCTGGATGTACTCCCCGTATACGACAGAAATGGACAATTGTAGTTTTACTTGTTGAGAACTTAAATCCATTCATATCGGCCCAAAGGATAATTTTATCAATAGAGAGTTGGATTTTTCTCTCAACCATTGCTATTCTGGCTCCAGCAAATGATATGGAGATCATATCCACAAATAATGTTGCGAGAACATCCCGGGGAATGACTGAGGATATCCCATTAATTGCTAGTGCAAAAAGGGTTACACTCAGCACACTCCCCTGAGGAACTCCTCCTTCCTGGCATTTACTCTGTAATAGAGCTTCCCCAACTCTCACTTGGAAAACTCTATGTGAAAGAAATGACTGGATGAATAGTGGTAGCTCACCTCTCAATCCGTACTCATGGATTCTTTTAAGTATACCGTATCTCCATGTGGTATCATATGCCTTTTCAAGATAAAAAAAAAAACTGTCACATGGTGCTGTTTGGAAGCAAAGGCTTCACAAATGGAGGACTCAAGTTGTATCAGCACATCAGTCGTTGAGTGGATTTTCCTGAATCCCCATTGAATGGGTGATAAAATATTCTTCTTTTAAAGGTACCAAATCAGTCTTGCATTGACCATCTTCTCCATGATTTTACGTAAACAAGATGTCAATGCAATAGGTTGGTAGTTTGCTGCTAAAAACTTGTCCTTACCGGGTTTTAAAAAGGCTAAAATAATGGCTAGTTCCCAAACACTTGGATAACTATGATCATGCCATATTCTATTAAAAATGCTTAAAATAAATAACTTTGTATTAAAAGGTACATGTTTAATCATTGCATATGGAATTCCATCGGGTCCAGGGGCTGTATCGTTACAAGTAGCAAGAGCAGAATCAAATTCTCTTTCAGTAAAAGGAGAATTGTATGACTCTTGCTTTCTTGTTGCGAAGTTTAAAACTTTCTTTTCTTCATTGCTCCTATACTGGTGACCAGGAGCTGCTTCACACTTGCACGATACATTTGAGAAATGGTCAGCCAGGGCATTGCTTACTTCGGTTGCTCCAGTCATATACTGGCCATTTATCTTTAACACTGGTGGTGGGTTTGGGTGAATTTTCCTGCTATCTTTTTTACTTTCCTCCACACAGATGATGTTGGTGTTCTACTGTTAATGGAGGAAACAAAGGACATCCAAGACTGGCGCCTAGCTTCTTCATGGCACGGCGGAACTGTGCTCTACATTTCTTGTATATGACTAAATTCTCCTCATTACGGCGCATGCGCAATCGAGTTAAAGACTTTCTTGTGGCTCTGTGCAGGGCAGTTAGTTCTGACGACCACCAGGGGACTGGTCGTCGTCTGAATATCCCAGTTGTTTTGGGAATGGAAATCACTCCTGCTGTGTGAAGAGTTCCATTAACTAAGTCTATGGCATCATCAACACTTTCAAACTGTTCTGCATTTCCTTCAATTTCACTTAACTCCCGAAATCTATTCCAGTCCGCCTTATCAAGATTCCATCGAGGTGATCTTTGTAAAGGTGGACCATTGTTGGTGTTTATAATGATTGGTGCATGATCACTAGTATGCCAATCATCTAATGTTCTCCAATTAAAATCGAGAAGACAGTTAGAGCTTGCAACTGATAGGTCAATGCAGGACAAGGTACCTGTATGTACATGAAAATGTGTGGGCTCTCCTGTATTGAGGAGTCCGACATCTTCATTCTCCAAAATTGATGATATAATATTACCCCTTGCATTTGCTAAAACATCACCCCATAAAGGATGTCTACGATTAAGGTCTCCTAGTAAGAGAAAGGGTTGTGGGAGTTGTTTAATCACCTCTACTATATTATCATATGAGATGTTATCATTTGGAGGCAAGTAAAGAGAACAGATTGTGTATTTTCTCCCTATATCAATCTGTACAGCCACTGCCTGCAGAGGGGTACAGATAGACAAAGATATTTGGGGAACATCTCGACGAACGTGTATAAGACTTCCCCCATGGCTCCCTGCTCGTTGATCATATGGTGTCCTATAGCTAACATACTCTCGAGGACAAGGAGTATTAGCATCGAGCTTGCTTTCTTGTAGACATACTGTTATAGGGGAGTGCTCACGTATGAGGAGCTTAAGTTGTTCATATTTCGCCCTTAAACCCTGGCAATTCCATTGCAGAATGGAGGAAAAAACTATGTTTTATTTTTTGGAAGACACCTTAGATGAAGTCTTCCCAATGGCAATATTTGATCTAACAATGTTTCCCGGAGGTAACTCTAGAGAGGATCTTGATATAGTGGGTTTTGTGTTTCTGTTTTTCTTTGTGTCCTTTTGATCTAATTGTTGAGGAGGATGATGGACCTCAACTTGAATTTCTGATTGGTTCAATTTACCTTTTAGTTGTTCAGAAACATCAGCAGACAAGATATCATATTTATTGGAAGTCGTGACTTTAATGTTTCTTATGGTAGGAGGAGAGAGGGAGGGAGGTCTCTCTCTTTTTCGATTAAAAGGTTGTGATCTGTCAGGTTTTTGCACCTTCCCCACTACGGGTTCACCAGGTAAATTGGTTTCGAGTGCAACCTCCATCAGATCAGGCAAGGAAACGACCTGTGAGAGGTTTGTACTATTGTTTAAAATCGGAGTAGTTGGCTTTTGAATAATTTTCAGACCTTTAAGTGTCCGTTTTGATTTTTCCACAATTTCTGGATATCGATTTTCGATGGGACTTTCAACCTCTTTAACTACTTTCATTTGTTTCTTTATCTTAGAAGTAGAGATATAATTTTGTCTGTGTGGTTTGGCAAGTTTTTCTTCAGAACCATTGAAAAAGGTTGCCCTGGTCTTATTTGCTTTTCAAGAGCTCTTTTACGAGCCCCTTTAAAAGTAACCCTTCCCATGGTCCTAATGGCCTGGATTTCTTTTTCAAAAATAAACTTTACAGAGCTTTTAGATGTAGCTGGGTGTGCTTCCCCACAATGTATGCAATTAGGGTTTTCTATGCATACTCCATGACTACTTTTTCCACAGTTGGCACAAACAGCTGGCTTATTGTTTAGTTTTTCTTTACATTTCTGGCTTAAATGGCCATACATTTGGCAATGATAACATCGCAATGGTGACGGGATATATGGTTTTACCTTCAAAGATAACCAACCAGCTTTTATAACATTTGGTAATCGGCATTGATCAAATGTTATAATCAGAGTAGCAAGAGGGATACGTTGTTCTCCAACTCTCTTTCTCATTCTGACTACTTTAACTACTCCTTGACTTTTCAGTTCATCCTCTATTTCTTTTTCCTCTATATCCAACAATTCTGGAGCATATATCACACCTCTACTCTGGTTGAAAAACCGAAAACTTAACTGTTATTGGTTCTACAATTTACTCTTTGTGAAAAGAAAATCTTCATCCCTTTCGACGTCTATCAGTACACGGCCAAACTTGAAACCGAGTTAGAGATGGAGGTTGATAACAGGAAGATGAAACGAAATAAAGAGTCCATATTCATAGACTAAACCTCTCTAAAATTCCTACTAAAAAGGCTGACTAACATATACTCCCCTCAGCCTCAGTTTTGATTATAATTTGCAAAAAAATTCAGACAAAACTTAAATGCTTAGCTACGAAAGTTGTGGCGGCCAACCACTTTTAAAATTGTCTGCCTACGCTAATGATTTAGACAATCATACATATATGAATAAATTCACATACATAAAGAAAATCTCGCATACATAAATACATACACATCTGTTCGGTCCATTACGAAAGTCTCACCGCTGGTACTCACTCTTCGACCGGAAAGGTTACCTAACCCAGGCGTCATTGACACAACAAACTACTTTGAAGAAAAATACCCCCGTCAAGTTGCAGTCGCCATTTGCAGACTGCGACATCTGTGCAACTGGCAAATCCTAGGACCCAGCAGCACAACAGCGACTTGACAGACCGTGCAACAACTGTCAGCAGCCTACTAACTAACCTTTGCAACACTACCTATTGCATTGCCAAGCAACAAGCCTCCTTAGACAGGATTTCAACCCTAATAATCCTGTAACTGCGACAGCAATTGTAAAACACATTATTACTAATGTTGATACATTCTCAGCCTTTCTCCGCAGCTACCTACCCCCCCCCCCCCTCCCCCAGATAACGTAGTCCCAGCACTAGTTTGAAACCTAAGCAACCCGTTAACATCTTTTTAGCTCTCCTTCCTCTTGCAATTTCTATTCTCTCTCTAATGAAGTTCAGGAATCTCCCCCAACTAAAATTTAATCAGAAAGCACAGAGACTTCTCAATGACTACAGTAAATAATTACCTTTTAAATTTTGTTCTAGCATTTTCAGGTACAGGAATCTTTATTCCACCTTTTATCTACTACTGATATCCGCTAACCAATTCTCTATTTCGGCTCTCTCCTATTCAGTTGAAACTTCAAGCTCATAGGAAGTTTTTTACTTCTATACCAATATCTCTAACTGAACCTTTCCAAACTCCTTCCCGAGCACTTCTACTCATCAGGACTTACTGCTGTATCTCTTTCCAACTAAACGACGGGAGCCAGTGGTCTCTCTTGAGGAGGATGCCTCCTCCCTTCCGTCACCTTCTCTTCTTTCCTTTGACCAAAGAGAGGCAAGGGCGCCTCTAAAATAAGCAAGAATTGCTTATTATCCTTAACCCACAGCCTGTCCCATACCACCTACAGCGCCAACCAATCAGGAGTGAGGATCTGACACCCCCCCAAAAAAGGCTTTTCTCAGTCTGACGAAGCCACATTTACAGTATATACTGTCAAGTCTCAAATCGATAATTCTTATCAAATTGCCTTTTCATATATGTAGAAAAAGAAAAATGAAAAGAAAGTTAATTGTTCGAGACGTTTCCGTCTGCCTAAGAGAATTGAAAAACTGACGACATGGAATGAACTCTTTGCCACTCCCTATAAAACCTGTACATAACATAGGCCTATATCGTTTAGTGAATATAAAAAAAAAGAACTGTTAATCTGATACTCTCTCCTTTCGAAGTATGAAGTGTCACTCCTACGAAGTCATCGAGTGGCCGAATCAAAGAAAACATAACCCAAACATAATGGGAACTGTCTTATTCCTTTCTACTACTTATAACAGATGTAGTAATAAATTTCAAATGTATTTAATACATATATGCCTTATCAAAAGTTTTTTTTTTTCTTCATTAACCCAAAATACATCGTTCTCCGAGCATTAGGTTTAGCGGTCTGTGACAAGTATATGACATCTAGAATTATGATATAGCATTTCATAAAATAAATAAGGCTTTCAACAGAACTTTCAGCATGGAAGTAAACAATATTCGTACAGTTGGCCTCATTAATTCCGGTACACTTCACTGAAAGCAATAGAGAAGTTTCTGTACCGGAATTAATGAAGCTAATTGTATATAACCATATTTATGCACATTAGTGCATTTATCCATCATACTCAATTATCCATACAAACAGAAGCACATTTACGTGTATACATATGCATCCATATACATACATGTGTCACTGAAGCCATCTGGAACCCTGTGTCCGGACAGCTTACCTGCACCAGACTTGTGGGCCGGCCAATCAGATCTACATTCAATATACATTTCTGCCAAAAACTCAGATTTTCAATATCTTTCAATAAAATCAAATCTCTCACCAACTGCATGGTGTGCAATTTATCAGTAAAGGTAGCCTATATTAAATTATAATCTTATTGTCAGAACAATCAACCTGATTTCAAAATCCAGATCTCATCAGAAAGTCAATGAAATAAAAACCAAAGTCAAAGTTTAATGCATAAAATATAAGTATATAAACATCACAATGTCAATGTATTCCATTCATTCTCTAACATAATTTTGAGCGTGTCTTGATTAACTAAAATACAAAATTCCCAATAAAAAAGTTCATGAAAACTCTTCTGTCGAAACATTAAAATCACAATTGCTCAACAGCAACATTGGCAAAAAACAGGAAAAAAGATTTAATTGGTATAAAATTCAGGTTCTCGTTTGACAAGCGACGTTGACTTTCGCCCGACGTCTCGAATCCTGAATTACTTTCGCTCGAGAGTCTGGAGGTATTGTGGATCTGCCTCTGTCAGGGGCAGTACGCGGTTGAAGTCTCCACTGAGCGGGTCTTTCCCGCAACGATGTCCTTCACCTAAACTCCTTTCTTCAAGTTCGAAGGCTTCTTCTCCTTATTTTGTTTTGTCTTCCTACTCTGCACCTCCATCTCCAACTGTGCTTCAAGCTGGGCCATATACTTATGCACATCGAAAGTGATGAGCAGAATTACGTCATAGATGTGGTCTTCTTCCTGCAGCAGGTCGGAAGACCTCCGCTAGTATTCGCCCTTCGTCTGCGTCGAAGCATCGGTCATCTTTGGTCAAATCACTGGCATCGACAGAACAGGATCGGAGAGGTCTCTGCGCCACGCTGCAGGAGAAAGAGTCTGCGTGCCCTTGTCCACGCCTTCCTATTTGGATCTCTTGGCTAAAAGGGAGTTGCCGACTGTAGACGTACGACGTGGACGCTTCACGGAGTGGGGAACAGGCCTCTGACGATCCCCGTGTTCCCTAAGGCGTGGATCAGCGGCTTCAACGCTTTCCTTGGGAGGAGTAATGTTGAGTCAGTGTTGCCAGATTGGGCTACTTATCGCAAATTGGGCTACTTTTTACAGCTTCTTGCGACCAAATTTCACAACTTGCTACCTGCTACTTTATGGGCTACTAGTGGTTTTAATTGGGCTACATTTGGGCTACTTTTTTATTTTATATAGATTTTTTTATTTAGTTTAACTGCAAATAAGCAAAAGCTTATTTTTATTTGTCTGTTACAAGGATTATATATATTTTCAACTATGTATAGAGATTGATATAATAAGCTTATTATATCAACCTTTATGCTTCAATGTTTGTTCATCAGCTTGTATATCGAACTCGTATGGTACATGTATTCTACAGCTTCATCTTGAGTAACGTTTTGTGTGACGGTTGCAAGTTTTCTAGTGTTGCCGGTTGCGGAATTTTCAGCATCTTTATGGGAGAATTTTTCCTATTTTGTGGGATTTTTACCATGAAATTTTATTAAAACCTTAAATCTTGTATTTGAAGATTTATATTTTATGGATTTTTTCCACAATATATTGGCAAAAAAGGGTTATTTGGGTAATGAAGATATCGAAAAAATTCTCAAACGGCAACTCTGTACGGCAAGTCAACACTGAGTAAAATCATCAGTTTCAGTTGAGATTTCGATGGTTACGCCTAGTGGTGACAATAACATAGATAAGAGTGCGAACAAAATGGGGAAGTGGGCAAAATATAACAAGGGTTTTCAACATTCATGGTTAAAAAACCCCATTTTTGAAAAAAGGATCGAAGTAGTTAAAGGTGATGCAAATAAAGCTTACTGCAAGCGATGCAAAAGCGAACTAAGGGCCCACAAAGCTGATTTGAAGAAACATAGTGATTCTGTAAAGCATAAACAAAACATGTCAAAAATATCTTCCAAACAAAATTTGAAAACTATGGACTATTTCACAGGAGACAAAGTTACCCGACTTGAATAACAGCTTTCAGCTTATATTGCGTGTCATTCATCAATTAGATCAATTGATCATTTATGTGATATTCTGAAGAAGGATATGCCTTGTTCCTCAAGCTCTGAGAATATTAGATTACATAGAACGAAATGCACCGCCATAATAAAGAAGGTTCTGTCCCAGTACTCTCAAAAGAAATAGTTGGACATAAAAGATTCTGCTTTTTCATTAATCATAGATGAATCAACAGATATTGCTTGCATAAAACATTTGTGTGTTTGTGTTCGCTATTACAGTTCATTACACAACAAGATAGTGTCTCAGTTCCTAGGACTAATCCCAGTGACAAGTACCACAGCAGAAGCTTTACATCAGCACATAAAGGATTATTTTCAAGAAATCGGTGTGGATTTGAATAAATGCTTTGCAATAGCGACAGATGGTGCTCAAAATCTTTGTGGATGTCACCATTCTGTGTATATGCTTATGAAAAAAGATATTCCTAATCTCATTCTTTTAAAGTGTACCTGTCATTCACTTTATTTAGCTTGTTCTCACGCATCAGAAGAAATGCCATCTTGTATTGATTATATACTTAGAGAAACATATAACTGGTTTCACAGATCGTCGTTGAGAAGAGAGGATTATATGAAAATTTATAAGCTGATTCATGATGGGAAGGATCCTCTGCAACTAATACCTTTATCTGGCACCCGTTGGCTAGCCAGAAGCAACAGTGTAAAGAGAGTTCTTGATCAGTGGGATGCACTGAAAACTCACTTTCAGTTTGCAGCTTCTTCATGTGATAAATATGTATCTAGAGAACTCTACTCTATGTACTCTGACCATAAAAATGAACTCTACTTGACATTTCTAAGACCCATTCTAAATGATTTCGAGAGGATAAACTTTCTTTTTCAAAGAGAAGAAGCAGATCATTGTAGCCTACTCAGAGAGCTAGAGTGTTTTACATTGGTGATGCTGAGAAGAGTTTTACTTTCAAATTATGTTAAGCTTGAAGTTGATCTGAATATGTCGTCCATATTTCTCCCTTTAAAAAATGTTGATTTTGGTTATGAATTCACCTCCCTCGTATCCAGTAAGAAACAAGCCAATTTAATTTCAGATCAAGAATTGCACGATGTAAAATCAAGATGCCACAAATTCCTTATTAAGAGCATGTAAGGAACTACTTTCTCGTCTTCCTGAAAACATGGAGACCTTAAAGAAAATAAAGAACCTTTCACCAACTGTCTGTTTAAGCCACTTTTCTCTGAACTACCTTTAGAACTAGCTGATCGCTTTGAAATAGCAGATATTGAAGGTCAATGGCGAACTTTGTTGAACC
>NC_090745.1:39057226-39094726 GCF_036898095.1 Palaemon carinicauda
CTGTAAACGCGATCATGGCTGGACAGAAGGCCTAATTGACTTTAAACTTATTATTTAAATTAGACCAGTGGACCTGCCACTTGTCTCTACAATAAAACCTAATACTACTTTTAAAATCTGATACTGGGACACCCATGCTGGATATGTGATTAAGCCTAGTACGTCTGCTCGCTCATTTCCTACCATTCCGATATGGGACGGAACCCAGCAAAACTTTATTGTAAAATGCTTCTATTCACTAAAATTAAAAACCAATCTTGTATCTCTTGCACCAAATGATGGCAAGAAACTGAACTTCTTACTGCTAATAAAACACTCAATGAGTCGGTAAAAATGGTAAAAAATTGTACTAGAAAAATAGTTATAAAAAATGATTTCAAAGCAGTCAAAACTGCTAACAGTTCTGCCATATAAATAGAGGAACTTGACAGAAGCCTTTTTTAAATACATTTTTTATTTTTACTACAGAGCAACCTACACCATCAGAACTCTTGGAACTATCTGTATAAATGTGATAAGCATCATCATGCTCGGAAGCATGAGATAGAAAACTAGCCCTTAACTGCCCATCTAAGCCGTTCCTTTTACTATCCATAACTGGACAAATCTCTATCTTAGGCCTATTCCAAGGGGGCTGGGGATTTGAATGCCCAGTCACTTGTTCGCTACTGGCTCCACCCCTTTCCCTAATAAACTCAAGACAGCTTCCTTATTATATAATTCTCTCTCTCTCTCTCTCTCTCTCTCTCTCTCTCTCTCTCTCTCTCTCTCTCTCTCTCTCTCTCTCTCTCTCTCAGAAATTTACATGAAAAATTTGCAAGATTAAACACGAGTAATAGAAAATCAAATCTATGCAACCATTAAAAACTAACATTTTTTTTCTATTTTATTATGTATTAAACCTTTCTTATATTTCACTATTGTAAATTCCCGTCCCATTTTCGATTATCTCTTCTAACGCTCAACTACGAAAGTTATGGTGGATTACCCCCTTTCAAAATGTCTGCCTACGCCACTGATTTAGACCATCACACATATATGAATACATGCATACACATACAGGAAATCTTACATGTATGCATACACATCTATCCGGGCCATTACAGAAGTTTCACCGTTGCCAATTGACTCTGCGACAGGACGGGTTGCCTCAGCCCGGCATGTGCACCAACCAATCAGGAGCTGGGAACGAAACCAAACTAAAAAAACTCCTGCTTATTTTCCCGTCGTCTGCAACGTCCTTTCAAGACTAGAAATCATCAATAATATTTTTATACATTCTAATAATAACTTTTTCATTTATGTATTTAAATGACTTAAGGACCACCATAATGGATAAGGAATGTAGCTGTTGGAAAATTTTCTGACCGCAATATAAGCTTTTAAAAAAATCCGGACTACTCCCTATAACAACCTCTATATCCACTAAATGAGACTCATTCTGTACAAATAAACAAAGAACTCTTAATATGATAATCTCTCCTTTAGAATGATTAAGTATCTCTCCCTACGAAATCATCAGGTGGCTGAGGCATAGACAATACATCCACACAAAACGAATGGGAATTTTGTTATTTCTGTCGATTTGAACAGAATTGTGTAGCCATAAATGTTTTTCTAGAATTTTGTAATATTACCTTAATATAATTTTCGAGTAAGAAATATCTGCTAAAAAAGAACAATACTTTGTAGTAACCTTTGAATTTTATCAAAGACATTTACCATTTCTAACGATAATAAAAACTAGAATTATATCGTCATTTCGACCAAAAATCAGGAATTCATCGATGAGTGTCTTCAATAAATCATGTGAAATTTAACTTACATGAGGCAGACAATCTGATAAACAAAAGAAATCAAATATAATCTCACACTACGGAAAAAATATTACGAAATTTATTAAATACTTAGAAGACCATATATTTGCAGGGCTCCTGAGATAAACTTCCCCAGTACGCTGTGGTTGCTCACTATTCATCTCTTGCCTCCGATTGGACGACGCATGTTGATGGGCGGAGCCTACCTCGGCGGAGCGGGAAATTCAACCATGTCCATGAGAGCAGCTCAGCAGCTTGAGTTTTTGTCTCCACTGTCTAGGCGGCTGCTTGGAAAGAACACCGATCACAATGCCTCCCTATCCACGAACCTGGATCTCTCGGGTTAGGCCAGAAACGGTGTCAACACGCAACCAAGAGGGCAGATCCTTCACGGAAAAATCTTCGGTGCAGCCATACAAACGACCCTGCCCAGATGGAGGAAGAATAGACCCTCCGCCAAAGAGGGTTAAGAAGTCTGGAGCCTCCGAAGGTGCCTGTACAAGACCAAGGTCGTCGGACACCTCCAAGTTGATCCAGGTAGCCAAAAATAGAAGGACGGAGCAGAAACGGCGACCAGAACCCCTCTGTCTTCGCCCGGATCCCTCCGACCCGAGATTTTTGAGGCCAGTCAACAAAACTGGATCTGATAATCGTGACGTGAAGAAAGATTTCCTCGATCTTGCCTTTCCAAAGGTGGACCTCAAACTCCATCGGTTCATCGACGAACTTGAGGCCGATGGAGTCTTTGAGCCGCGCCCTTGCAACGCCTGAGAAGGATGTCGTCGACCCCACTTTTGCATATATTGTAAATAAGAAATCTATTATTGTGAATATTGTAGGATTTAATTTTTTTGTTAATCAAAAATTTCGTTGTGTGTTTTTTTATTAACCGTTGACTGAAGAAAATTAATCGATGCCCTTGAAGAAGAGAATAAATAATTATAGTTGCAAGGTTATTGACTAAATAGAAGCCTTTTGATTATTAGATTTAAAGAACTAACAAATCTTTCAAAAAAAAATTAACCGTCTGACATATTGGAAAGGGTGGAACATCATCTCGCCATAAAATTATAAAAGAAAAATGTCCAGTTATTACTAGAAACCAAATTAGTGTAGGACTTTGGCAGATACATATTCGTTCCTTATAATCATTACTACAGCATACATCAGTCTAATAATCTACAGCAGTGAAGAGATCAGAATATGCCTGCAGATCTCCACAGTCCTTTGAAAGCAAAAAAACAGTACAACTAAGAACCGATTATTATTGCACAGTGATCGGCCAGTAAGGATCTCAGGATTATTTTTATTTTTAAGCTTGAAGGATTTAGGACACAATGTAACGCCTAAGGTGACCCCGTAAATGAAAGTTTCCCATTTTCCAAGAGTTATCAAAGCCTCTATGAATTTTTTAAACATTCAATAGAGTTCTTCGATTGTCTATTACATGGTCCTTTACCATCTTTAACTCTGATATACATTGAAAACCAATTCAGTTTTTACAAATGTGAAAAAGTCATCCTCGTGTAACTAAACTGCTGCAATTTCTAGCATTCTCCTCTTAGAGATAAAGATTGCTTTAATCTTCTATATCTATCATTTTTCAAAAGGTCAATTATATTTCAGCAATTCCAATTAGCATACCCTCATGGATGGATCCATACAAATATAAACACATACACATGCACACCTGTAGGCTACATCATACTCGAACATTCATACATACAAAAGTAGATACGCTTATTTACATAGAAGATACTTCCATGTATACATGATTATACAATCTTACAAATGTGCATGCTTATATTCCTACCAGATACAGTATAGTACGGCAGTTTCAATTACTCTGTGGCCGGACTAGGTTACTTGGGCCGGCGCGTGCTCCAACCAATCAGCTCCCGAGTGCTGATAAAAAAAAATCTTGGCTCTTTTCCCGCCATTCACCGCAGACACATACAGTACTCGACATTCGTCTTGTATCTAATAAATCAATAATTATTCCTTTTAATTATATTTTCCTAATGTGTCTGACCGACTTACGTACCCACTGAAGGAAGCCAAAGAAACTGATGAACTGTAACGAATTTTTATCTCCTACGCTGGTTGAATTGGAAAGCTAAATACATCAACAAATTTAGCTATAATCTAATAAATATATATTTGTCAAAATTCATATTTACAAATTATAAAAGCTACAGCCAAATAAATTATATATACTCGAAATAGAAATTGGCTTAAAGAGCAACATCTTAGTGCTGTAATTTCCTTATAGGTGCAAGTGCTTAACAAAAAAGGCAAGATATAAATGTGTGAAAATTAACAACAGATGACTTGGGTGGAAAAACTTGGGTCCTAAGGAGGATGACACACCAGCTGGCACCCAGGTGCTATTGACTGCTCTCATTTAAAGGTTTCGTAGGATTTGTCGCTTTTCTTGGAACTGGAATTTTAGTTTGTCTTGCTTTAATACTTTTTCTCTTAAAGACGAATGTTCCCTTATTTTATGTTAGTCTTTGTGATATTTAATGTTATGTGATATTTAATGTTATCATGTGATATTTAATGTTATCAAAAGGTTATGATTACGTTACAGAGTCTCTCTCTCTCTCTCTCTCTCTCTCTCTCTCTCTCTCTCTCTCTCTCTCTCTCTCTCTCTCTCTGTAAAAATCATGACATTAAATTTACCCATTGCTAAGCTTATGCATGTGCGCTTTGCTTTGATAATCCGTACTTCGATTTTAACAGAAATGCCAGCGCCCGTCCTTTCGAAGTCTGCCCTGGAGGTTCTTTGTTGGGGATATCAACACAACATAAAGAAATCACGGACGATACGGGAGAGCTGTTCAGCTAACTGCAATATTCTTAGGAAGAAGAATTGTTGTAATTTCTAGCTGTGCAACACACGTGGTTGTCAGAGTTATAAAAATTTTATGGTTAAAATTGGGCGGCGATTCATTGTGATTATGGAACTAATCCGGGGTAGTAAATAAAAACATGAAAAAAAAACATTCAGCTTTTGTTAATTAAAAAAACATTCAGCTTTTGTTAATTAAAAAAACATTCAGCTTTTTTTAATTAAAAAAACATTCAGCTTTTGTTAATTAAAAAAACATTCAGCTTTTGTTAATTTACTCAGATTTATAAAGATTTATTCGATAAAAGTGGTAGGCCTGATGTAGGTTTTTCAAATTTTTTACCATTTTCTTTTTATAATATTCAATTATGATTTGAAAAAAAAAACTATTTAAAATGGGTTGAAATTGCGTCAGCTTTCAGTTGCTTACAAAGGCCCTTAACTGCTTTGGTCGTGGTCTCCGAGACACCTTTTGGAAATTGCTGGATCCACGCTTCTCTATCTCACGTTCAGTCTAGTTTGAATATCTTTACATTACTAAAGATTTTCACCCGTAAAGAGCAAACGGCAAAAAGAGTTCAACAAGGACTTTGGAAACTAAGTTCTGACTAAGTGAAAACTCAAAATCAGTTTAAAATAACAGCCACTAAAAACCTTTGATTTTTCTAATTGTTTTAGATTGCACCCAAAATTTGTAGCATTTGGCTAGAAGAGTTGTCCCATCAAGTTCACTTCTAAGCTTAATTAAAAAGCGGTCAGATAGGGAGAATGAATTAAACGATTATCATATTTGTCAAAGCAAATTCATTTGAATCTCAGACTTTCCTTGCACATATCATGCCACGTAATTATACCAGAATAATACCCGCGGTAGAGATGCCAAGAGGGAGAGCATCAGTCAAAAACTTTAAATAATCAGTCAGCCCCAGGATTATTGCTTCGTTTGTTTCCTCTAGCTTTTATTCAAAGTCCCCTCCAGCAGAAAAAAAAAAAACTATAAAATTATTACATATGTTACACCGCATTAAAATCATCAAGATCAAAATCATCCGTTATTAGTATTGGAACTGCAACTGATGTAGGTCAGACAGGAGAACAGCCTGCCTGTCATACCAGCAGTCCATGTAACCTGCTGAGACAGTCTCTGAAATACCAGGAATCACACCACCCCTCAGGCGAAATTCCTGGATACCTAGCATCAAGGTCTATAGAATCCTTACCTAGCATATTTACTACAACAGTTCCTTCAACACGGCGACCGGACTGGATACGTAGCCCAGGATCACACGCCAGCCAATCACAGCACAGCTCCCGAGCCCAGCAAGAACGAACAAAATAATGGGTGCATCTCCGGACGTTGGCCGGAACCACATATATTCAGCTATACTTTCCTCTATTAATCAATATAGAGTATTCCTCTTAGGTTTTTTTTTTTTTTAATAAACTAATCATTGATTGATAGAGGAGAGTTTAGCTTTATCAGTCAACAGACTACCTTCCTAGACATAAGATCTCACCTTAACCAGACTACAGCTAAGTCACTCATGACTAACTGGTATTTGATTTTATAATAACAACAAAACTGACTTAAAATGGTTGGAAAATTAATGTTTTTCCTCTGTTGGAATTTTTATGCAACGGACAGCATCCCCATCAGCTTAAAAAAATACCTTATCAAAGCTAAACTATCGATTGGCTGAGGCAGAAAAAATAATATATTTTCACTACGAGCCTTGAAGGTGTGAAGACATTCCTCGACATACCAACACAAATAGGGGAAGGACCATAGAGGAGGGGGACGGGTGGCAGTCTCTGGTCGCTCTTTGAGAAACTTTGCAGCAGCAGGCGTTAGGAAGAGACTGCTCAAAACATAGACCAATTTTCGTCCAATTACTTTTGTATAAAAGTAATATTTCTTAGATGATAACCAGATAAGAGTTACCAATTATAGTTTTTCGACTCATATGGACTTAAACATGGTGTAAACTACAAAAATGTTAGTAGCCATTAAGAAAATTAGAAAGAAACATAAAACAAACTGGAAAATCAGCTGAAGAAGAAACAAATGAATTTTTACAGATAATGAAGAGTATATCAGTATATGATAGCAACAATATGGATGAAGGTGCTTCTGGAAGAAATGATAAATCAGCGAATGGATCGTTGGACACCCTGGAATCTGATGACACTGAATTGTGCGGGTACTGCAAGAATGTCGCTGCCGATGAAGGAATTTGTTGTGATAGATGTCAAAAATGGTATCATTATTATGAAAACGCATGTTCTGGATTAATAGAAAATTTATCACAAACCCACATAAACCTATTGTATAATAAACATTTCATACAAGTGTAGGAATTGCATTGATAAGATCAATGAGAATGCAGCAAACATACACAGAAAATTATTGGATGAAGAAGTCGCAATGCCCCTCATCATTTGGTTCAGGTCTTGTTGAATAAAATGGAAGAAATGAAGGACAGCATGACGGAAATGAGAAATAAAGTGCAAGAAACAAGAGATGAGATGCAAGAATTAAGAAATGAAATGAAAGAATTAAAAAATGAACAGAAAAGGAATGAAGATGACAGATAGGAAACATAAAACTGGTACATATGCTGAAAAGCTGAAATCAAAGAAAACATTGATCGTAAAATCAACTGATGAGGTTTCAGCAGTTAATAATAAGAAAACAATAATAACCAATATAAAAGCCCAAGTTGAAAGCACTGGTGAAACAAAAGATGGCCACCTGATCATAAAATTTGCAGATAGACAGAACTTGGAGCAGGCAAAATCAGAAATGGAACACGGTAATGTAAACAAGATCACTGTTGTTGAAAAAGGAAAACTTAAACCGAAGATAAAACTTACTAATGTACCAGAAGATGATATTATTCAAAGTCTGAAGCTTAAGAATCATTGGCTAGAAAGACACATTGTAAAAAATTATCCAACTATCATAATGCAAGAGAATTCAAGAATGGATAAACAAACACTATATTATAAAATGTACACCTAAGATACGTAAAGCAATCTATGAAAATGGAGATAAACTATATAAAATATGTAATGTTTACGACCATTAAATGCCCTACCAGTGTTACAAATGCCAGGAACTTGGGCATAGTGCAGCGAGTTACAAGAATTAACAGTCGTGCCCCAAGTGCACAGGAGAACATAAAGCAGGTCATTGTAGTATTGTATAAGTTAAATGCATAAATTGTGTAAGAAAGAACTATGATGACAAAACAAATCCTATGACAGACTAAACTGCGAAGTTTATAAACAAGAAATAAGAGCCAGAAACAATACTTACCATGGCTTCGATTAAGAAAATATCATGTAATCTAATAAATATACAATCCATTGGTAATAAAACTCATATCATTAAGGAAGTCGTAAGTGATCAATATGCGGATATTTGCTTATTAACTGAAACTTGGTTGAGTGGGAATGTGAGGAACAGATCGAAAATAAATGAAATGACTAAATCTTATAAATTTTATCATGAACCTAGAGAAGACAAAAGAGGTGGTGGCATTGGAATCTTAATTAAGAAATCATATAAAGTCACAGTAAGAAATCATCTCTTGGTTAATTCATTTGAATATATGAATATTAAAATTTTATCTAGACATGTAAATCTACAAATAGTTATACTCTATAGACCATCGAGCAAAAGCAAAAGAAGAATTTAATAACTTACTTGATACATTGAACGACAATGGAAATATAGTTGTGTGTATTGATTTCAACCTTCATTTTAATAACAGAGTAGACCCATATGTCAATGAATTTAGAGAATTTATTGACAACCATGATCTTGAAAACAGTGTCTGAACCAATAGCTCAGTCTAATCATATACTAGATCTAGTTATAGTAAATAAAAACAACATCATACTAAATATGGAGATTGAACCTGACTGCTCTATATCCCAAATGCATAAGTTAATGTTTTTCTAAACATATGTTAGAAAAAATAATGCAACACAGAAGGAAATCACATACAGAATTAAGACCAACTTTGATCTAAAAGAGTTCATTGAACAAAGCCTAGAGGATATAAAATGGATAACACCAGTCTGTAACTGAAGAGAAGCACACCCTAGTAGAGAGAGAATCCTGTGTAAACTGCAATACTGATAGAAGTAAAATAATACTTATAATAATAGGTGCCCGGAAAAAAAATCACAAAGAAAAATCGAATTGGTTTGATAATGAATTACATGAAAAAAAATGGAGGATAAATGGAAAAGAAAACAATAATGAAAGCTGGCAACATTACAAATCAGCTAGAAATCGCTACAATTACCTTATTAGTTTAAAAAAAGGCCTATTATAAAAATGTGTGCAATGAAAATGACCCACGGAAAATACATAAGAATCTAAAGAAACTATTAGATCTAAAGACAGAAATAGTATTGCCTGACATAACTAATGATCCTAAATACCTAGCAAATGATTTTATTGATTATTTTGAAGAAAAAATCATATCTGCTCCAGCTTTCGCAACATCGGCACAGCAGAACAAAGGAATATATCAGCAACAGGTGCAAGTAAGCTAAGGGTATTCAAAGAGTTAAGTCTGAGTGATTATATGAGAATAATAAAGTAAAAAAAAAAAAACCTAATGCGGAAATGACCCATTTCCAATTAACGATGTAAAAGATGAAGAAAATTTCACCAGACTACAAGAGACCTATCGAAACATGGTAAATATGAGTCTAACACAGGCAGTTTTCCATGATTGTGAGAAAGTTGCATGTATTAAGCCAGTCTATAAAGGAAAGGGTGATAGACAATTTAAGTTCATATAGGCCAATATCAAATCTGTCATATTTTTCGAAAATTATTGAAACTGCTGTACACGAACAAACCTGGAAATATCTGAAACAATCTAATGCCATACCTGATGATCAATCTGCATACAGAAAATTACTCCACAGAAACAACGGTGTGTTAGCGATTAAAAATGACAAGATAAATTATAACAAATGGCAAGTGTTGAATTCTTGTGATGCTAGATCTAAGTGCAGCATTTGATACTGTAGAACATACATATCTGATGGAAGACCTTAAAGCTGTGGGCATTGTAGAACGAGCATATGACTGGTTTGTGAGTTATCTTGAAAACCGCAAAGTTAAAGTAGTAATTTTAAATGTTGAATCTGAGACAAGAAAACTAACCAAAGGGGTGCCTCAAGACAGTGTACTAGGTCCTCTCCTGTTTGAAATGTACACAATTGAACTGGCAACTATACTTGAAACTCACAGAGTTAAGTTTAAAATATACGCTGATGATACACAACTCTATTTCCCAATAGCACCAGTTGATGAAGCTAAAAGAAAGATACATGAAATAATGAATGACATTAAGGCTTGGATGTTAACAAAAAAGCTCAAGCTCAATGAAGATAAAAGTGGATGTATTATTTTTGGAAATGAAAAAGATACAAAAAGAATCGAAAGCTTCCGAAGAATTGAAATAGGTCAATCGATCATTGACCTAAAGAAATCCGTCAGAAATCTTGGAGTAATCATGGATGATAGACTGCCAATGAATGAACATAATTTATTAGTAAATAAATGAAAAATCTATGGCCATACTCATTAATTACCACATTTTCAAGAATTGATTACTGCAACTCACTGTTCTATGGCTTACCAAATTATCAGCGTAAGAAAATTCAGAGAGTACAAAACAGAGCCGCTAGATTAATAAAAGGACTACACAATAGGGATAGAATTACCCCTGCACTAATCAAATTACACTAGCTGGCGGTAAAGGCGAGAATTGAACACAAGCTACTCTTACTAACGTTTAAGACACTGAACCAAAATACTTAAAGAATGCCTGAACAAACTAGAACTAGAAACAAATGTTACCATAAGACACATGAGTGAAAAACAGCCTATCTGAACCAAGAACACACAAAAATTTGGTGAAAGGGCTTTTAGCTACTGTGTGCCTAGATGATATAATAAACTGCCAACTGAAATGAGGGACCTAAAGGGAGCAATTGAATTTAAGAAGAAACTAAAGACATTGCTTTTCACAAGATCATATGATTTGGAAGATGCTACAAACAAAGAATTGTATAAGTTATAATGAAAATGTTTAGTTAGATGATTGATATGGACCCGCCAGAGTAGTAGTTCACCCGACTTCAGTGGAGGGTTGGATTTAAATGCAAAACAAGTAACAAGATATCATTTAAAAAAAAAAAAAACTGTCTGCAAACCATAAAAACAAATTTGCTCCCAAGAAAATATGTTCAATTTGATTTTGTATTGGACATTTACTTGTGAATATTGATCATTTGTATAAGAATTGAATTTATCAAATTCAGTTCAATTTTTTTTTTCAAAGAACATTTGTATACTTTGTAATACCCACAGTAAATTTTGGGGAATAAAAATATTTTTCTATCTTCAGCGGTAGATTTCCACCTTATAAAAAAATAATACCCAAAAGTAAACTAAAAATTATGAGGTTTATGTAATAGAGGGAAAGAAAAGGGCGAAGGTATGCAAAGGAAGAGGCTGAGATAATTCTGTCCCTAATGCAGGACTCTTGAGATGAAGTTCCCCAGTCAGCGGTTTATACCCATGATTCCTTCCTTCGCTCTGATTGGACGATACCCGCTCATGGGCGGAGCCTACCTGGGCTACGGCCACCGTGGGAAAGCTTCAAAGCTCTCAATATCAATCATTCTGTCTCCACGCTTCTTCTTGGAAACAACGCTGACCACAATGCCTCCCTATCCACGGACCTGGATCTCTCGGGTTAGGCCAGGAACGGTGTCGACAACAAACCAAGAGGACAGAACCTCCATAGATGCTTCTTCCGTGCAGTCGTTCAAACAGCCATGCCCGGACGAAGGAAGAAAATACCCTCCGCAGAAGAGGGTTAAGTCTTCTGGGGTCTGCGAAGATACACCTAAAGGACCAAGGTCGTCGGACACTTTGAAGATTATCCAAGTGGGCAAAGTAAGGAGGGCGGAGAAGAAGAAGCGACCAGAACAACTTTGTCTTCTCCCGGATCTCACCGACCCGAGATTTTTGAGGCCCGTCAGCAAAACTGGATCTGCAAATCGAGACATGAACAATGACTTCCTCGACATCTCCTTTCCGAAGGTGGACCTCAAACTCCATCGGCTCATCGATGAACTTGAGGCCGATGGAATCTTTGAGCCGCGCCCTTGCAACGACTGAGGAACATCGTGGACGAATTAGAGCTCACTTTTGTAAATATTGTGAATAAGAAATTCATTATAAATACTTTGATTGATTTTTTTTTATTAATCAAAAATTTTGTTCCGTGTATTTTTTGTTGACCTTTGATTGAAGATAAAGCGATTGCCTTGAGAGAATTATAGTCATATGCTTATGGACTAAATCGAAGCCTTTTGATTATTATTAATTACTCCATTGAAAAAGCGGTGTGACATATATTGGAACGGTTCGAGCACCCGTTTACCCTAAAAAGATGAAAGAAAATAGTTCCGTTACAAGAAAAGTGTACTAAAAACCTTATTACATTTTGAGATAATAATAATTATTAGAGTTTAGGACTTTGGCAGATATGCCTTTGTAACAAAGAATCATTACAACAGAATACATCAGACTAATAATCTTTAGGAGTGAAGGAGTCTTTATATGCCAGCTAATCTCCGCAGTCCTTTTAAAGCCGTAATACAATAAGTACAACTACGAACCGATTTATATTCCTTAAACTTGAAGGATTTGGAACAATGTAAGGTATGAATTGACCCCATATCTGGAGGTTGATAGAAATCTACCAGTTATCAGAGTTTCAAATGTCTATAACCCATTTAGAATAGTTCATAAAATCGGTATTAAATTACCGAAAACTATTGTCTATTAACAGATCTTTTACCATTTTCAACTTTGATATACAGTACATTGAAAACTAATTGAAATACTAATCAGTCTTTACAAGGAATGTATAAAAAAAAATCAAACAAACAATCAAACTACTGCAATTTCTAGCATCCTCCTACTAGAGATGATGATTGCTTTAATTTTTCACATCTATCCTTTCTCAAGAGGCCAAATATATTTGAACAACTGCCACTTGCATACCCTTATAGATCCATATACACAAATATAAAAACTCTCAAAAGCACGCCTATACATCATTCATATAACAAAAGTTTATCTACTTATTCAAATATAGGTATTTATGTATACATCCATATACAATCTTACATATATAAGTATATATAACACACATTCCTACTAAATCTAGTATGGTACAGCAGTTTCACCTACTCTAGGACCGGACTAGGGGTGGCGCATGCCCCAGCCAAGTTTCTTTTTAGTGATTAGATTGTACTTAGAATTTAAGTTTGCCAGAACACCAGTCCTATATTGTGCCCTAAATAGCTTAATTATCAAGTGGCCAGCTAAGGAGTACCATTCATGATTTTCATATTTGTCGAAGCAAATTCATCTGGAAATACTTTCCAAGGCATCGCTTCCCACGAAATTATACCAGAAAAACACACACGGGAAAGATGCCAAGGAGGAGGACATCAGATATATGTTAAGATTCCATCAATTAAGGGAATATTGCTTCCTTAGTATCCTCTAGCTTTTATTCAAAGATCCTTCCTGCAGTAGAACCTGTAGACCTACTACAGCTCTTACACCCGATCAAATTACCAAGACAGCCACCCATCCTCCCTTCTTATTAATGGAAGTTCAACTGACACAGGTCTGATATAGAGCAGCTTGCCTGTAATACCAGCAGTCTAAGTAACCTGCTGAGACAGTCTAAGATATACCAGGAATCACACCAATCCTCAGGCGAAATTCCCGGATTCCTAGCCTGTTTACTGCAATAGTTCCACAGATCTTTCCTCCGAGCCAAATATATTCAGCTATACTTTCTTCTATTATTCAATAAAAAGAGTATTCCTCTTGATTTCTTTTTTGAAATACAATTATTATTGCTTGATAGAGAAGAGTTTAGCTTTTTCAGTCAACTGACTACCTTCCAGATCTCAACTTAACCCGACTACAGCGAAATGATGAATGACTAACTGGTATCTAATTTTATAATAACACAACAAAACCAACTTTAATTAGTTGGAAAACCAATGCTTTTCCTTGATTGGATTTTTTTATGTAACAGACACCATCCTCATCAGCTTAAAAATATTCTTTTATCAAAGCTCAGCTAAAATTCTTAAAATTACAAAGGATTATAATTTTTTGTTCAGAATGAGAAAAATCTGCCACACTATCTACATATCCTTTATGTAAGGACATTGAAGGAATAAAATAAATTAAATGAAATCGAGAGACTGAGGCAAAAAATAAAAAAATCATACAAAAAAGGAAATTACAAAAAATACTATAACCATGGCTTTTTATTCTTGAATTGTACAATATTACCTCAAAATTGCCTTTTGATTGAAGACAAGTTTACCATTTCTAACACTGATAAAAACTTGGGTA
Source organism: Palaemon carinicauda (assembly GCF_036898095.1). NCBI lineage: Eukaryota > Metazoa > Arthropoda > Malacostraca > Decapoda > Palaemonidae > Palaemon > Palaemon carinicauda. The sequence goes on from NC_090745.1 coordinate 39,071,388, forward strand.
GAATTATATAGACATTTCTAACGAAGATCGGGAATTAATTGGAGAGATTCATAGATAAATCATAATTAGTCTAACTTACGTAAAGGCAGGTAACCTGATATATAATAATGAGAAACCAAATATGATTCCAGAGTTACAAAGAAATTATAACAAAACTAATCATAAACTTAGGAAGAAATATTTGCAGGTCTCACGAGATAAAACGTCCACTGTCAGCTGTGGTTATTCACTATTCCTCACTTGCATCTGATTGGACGAAACTGGCTGATGGCAGAGCCTACCTGGACCGAGACTGAATTCTAATCATGAGAGCAACCCGGCAACATAAATCATTTCGTCTCCAGCCAACCTTGGGAAACGACAAGCTCGCCATGCCTCAATACCCGCGAACCTGGATCTCTCAGGTTCAACCCGGAACGGCATTTGGACGTCCTATGTCTACAGGCAGGACTTCTAGCAAATCCCCTTCGGTAAAAGGGAGCAAGCGGCCCTATCCTAACGAAGGATTAGAGTGCCCTCCGGGGAAGAGCGCCAAGACTGAAGACCATAAGTCGTCAGCCGTCTCCAAGGAAACCTAAGTAAGGAAAGTGACAGAAAAGCCGGCCAGAACCTCTCAGCCTTTCCCCGGATCCCTCAGACCCAATATTCCTGAGGCTAGTAATCCCAAAGGAAGCAGAGATTCCAGGTGCCCAGGACTTGCTGGACAATGCCTTCCCGAAGGTTGACCTCAAGCTCCATCGGTTCATCGGTGGACTCGAGGCTGAGGTTTTCGAGCCTCCTCACTCCAAAACCAGATGATATCAGCTATGTTGTTTTTTAAAAAATTTTGAAAAGAGCCTTTTGGGCTTATGACATCCTGCTTTCCCAACAAGGGTTGTAGCATAACATTTAATCATAACAAAATAGAAGGTTCTCTGTCAAGTCGATAACAATTTTGATATAAAACCAATTACGTGTAACATTCAGGAACATGTCTTTGATAAGCAGAATCAATGACCTGAATTTCTTCCACTAACAAGAGCTATTGAACTAAATCTTGTTCATTCTTTTCACAGACATCCATCAGACTTACCTAAATGCCATTTCTGCAAAATCTTCCCTCAGACCCAATATTCCTGAGGCTAGTAATCCCAAAGGAAGCAGAGATTCCAGGTGCCCAGGACTTGCTGGACAATGCCTTCCCGAAGGTTGACCTCGAGCTCCATCGGTTCATCGGTGGACTCGAGGCTGAGGTTTTCGAGCCTCCTCACTCCAAAACCAGATGATATCAGCTATGTTGTTTTTTAAGAAATTTTGAAAAGAGCCTTTTGGGCTTATGACATCCTGCTTTCCCAACAAGGAATGTAGCATAACATTTAATCATAACAAAATAAAAGGTTCTCTGTCAAATCGATAACAATTTTGATATAAAACCAATTACGTGTAACATTCAGGAATATGTCTTTGATAAGCAGAATCAATGACCTGAATTTCTTCCACTAACAAGAGCTATTGAACTAAATCTTGTTCATTCTTTTCACAGACATCCATCAGACTTACCTAAATGCCATTTCTGCAAAATGGATCTTCCCGGTATCGCAGATTTCTTCACTCATGCTAAAGAATGTGACAAGATTAGGCATGATGCAGATAATGCATCTGATACAAGCTTTGGATCATGTAGTAAATCTTCACTTTGTCCTATGATTTATAGTAAGTTTTCATAAGTGAACCCTACTGAAAATATACTATGAAATAGGGAGACATCATCATCTTGATTTAAAACTAACAAAAACGTTAATTACCTTTACCGATTACTCTCTATTATCTGATGAAATTTTAAGTTTGGAGGCAGAATGGAGATCTTCTGAAGTAAAAGACATATCCATTGAAGCAGACTCAAAGCCATTCCCGCACTCTGCTGGAGATTCGGGATCATGTTCCTCCGCCACTGAAGTCAGTGGATCACCAGTATACCCTGAAAAAGCCGATGGATCGCGGTACTTTCCTAAGAGACTTGAAAAACTGACAACATGGAATGAACTCTCTACCACTCCCTATAAAATCTGTACATAATATATATCGTTCAGCTCTCTCCTACTCAGTTGAAACTTCATACTATTGCTCATACTAATACTCCCTATTTTTCGACAATCAAAAGGGTTCTTGTTTCAAAAGACTTCTGTCCATCCATTGAACAACACGACGAAAATTTACTTGCCTACATAAAGTAAAAATTCAAATCTTTTTCCCCTAACAATAAAACAATCTATTGTTGGGCGAAATTCATTTAAAGGCATATTTAGATTATAAGGGAGGTAGCATTGTGGGTTCAGCTTTTGACACCTGTCCAGCAGCAACTAGTGCAATGGTTTTTATGTTGAACAGCATCAAGTCAACGTTTAAGGATGTTGTAAATATACCCACAAAATGTATTAAAGCTGAAACATTGCATGCTATAATAAGGAAGGTTATAGTAGGTTTAGAAAACATCGGTTTTGCTGTCCTTGTAGTCATAACAGACAATAATCCTATCAATAGTAAAGCGATGTCACTTTTTGCTAATCCATCTAAATTATCCATAATATACTGACACCCTCTCCATGCAAGTCGACCACTTTTCTTTATGTTTGATTCAGTCCATATTCTTAAATGCCTCAGAAATCATTGGTTTGGACAAAAAGATATAAATAAGAAAATAATGAGATTCAAAAATGTTCTTTTACAGGCCATTATTATGAAAATTATACCGAAATATATTATGCTCCATTAATTACAGTTCAAAAGCTGTACTCGTTAGATGCAAAATCCCTTTTGAAACATTTGTAAGCTTTATCACAAAAAACTTTATGGCCGTCTAATCTTGAAAAGCAAAACGGTAATCTGGTTCTGAAAATGTTCAATGATTATATTATTGAAGCACTTTTATCATTTGAAAAGGAAAACTTCTTGCCATTTAACGCTGCAGTAGCTCATTAGATTAAAGTAATTCATACTTGGTGGACGATAATGAACGTAAAGTCAAAGTTCAAGGGTAAAAGACTAAATGATCCGTATGCCACACCACTAACTAATGAACATGGAGATAGAAAATATGAATCCCAAAAACTTTAAAGCCTTTGAACGTGAAGAAATTGAAGAAGAAAGGAGTTTGGGTGAAGGACATCGTTACAGGAAAGACCTGCTCAGTGAAGACTTCGACCGAGTACTGCCCCTGGCAGAGGCAGATCCTCAAACCCTCCAGACTCTCAAGCGCTAAAGTTCTTCAGGATTCGAGACTTCGGGCGAAAGTCAGCGTCGCTTCTCAAACCAGGATCTGATTTTTATACAAATTAAAGTATTTTTAATATTGTTAAGGATTAAATATATTTTTTCCAATGTTGCTGCTGAGCAATTATGATAGATTTTAATGTTTCGGCAGAAAAGTTTGATTTTTTTTATTATCAAGGCAGAATAATTCTGAAGATTTCTGCATAATTTGTTAAATAACAACGCACAAACTACGCCACGGTCTGAGGGGACAGAACTCTGGATTTTGCAACATTTGAAAGGTTTTTCAAAGTCAAGAAATAATGTGAAAACGAGGCTTTGCTCTAAATTAGCTAGTTAAAAGGAAGTAAATTCCTTGAAATTAAGAAAAAAGAATTTCTCAGCATCCAGAAAAAAAACTAAAAAACCGAAAACTTAACTGTTAATGGTTCTACAATTTACTCTTTGTGAAAAGAAAATCCTCATCACTTTCGACGTCTATCAGTACATGGCCAAGCTTGAAGACGAGTTAGAGATGGAGGTTGATAACAGGAAGACGAAACGAAATAAGTAGTCCATATTTATAGACTAAACAAATTTAAAATTCTTACTAAAAAGGCTGACTAATATATACTCCCCCTCAGCCTCAGTTTTGATTATAATTTGCAAAAAATTTCAGACAGAACTTATAAAATTGCTTCCCATTTTCGAATCTCTTAAATGCTTAGCTACGAAAGTTGTGGCAGCTAACTACTTTTAAAATTGTCTGCCAACGATACTGATTTAGACAATCATACATATATGAATACATACATATACATAAAGGAAATCTCGCATACATAAATACATACACATCTGTTCGGTCCATTACGGAAGTCTCACCGCTGGTACTCAACTCTTCGACCGGAAAACTACTTTAACGAAAAATACCCCCGTCAAGTTGCAGTCATTATTTGCAGACTGCGACATCTGTGCAACTGGCAAATCCTAGGACCCAGCAGCACAACAGCGACTTGACAGACCGTGCAACAACTGTCAGCAGCCAACTGACTAACCTTTGCAACACTACAGATTGCATTGCCAAGCAACAAGCCTCATTAGACAGGATTTCAACCCTAATAATCCTGTAACTGCGACAGCAATTGTAAAACACATTATTACTAATGTTGATACATTCTCAGCCTTTCTCCGCAGCTACCTCCCCCCCTCCCCCAGATAACGTAGTCACAGCACTAGTTTGAAACCTAAGCAACCCCTTAACCTCTTTTTAGCTCTCCTTCCTCTTGCAATTTCTATTCTCTCTCTATTGAAGTTCAGGAATCTCTCCCAACTAAACATTAATCAGAAAGCACAGAGACTTCTCAATGACTATAGTAAATAATTACCTTTTTTATTTTTGTTCAAGCATTTTCAGGTACAGGAATCTTTATTCCACCTTTTATCTACTACTGATATCCGCTAACCAATTCTCTATTTCGGCTCTCTCCTACTCAGTTGAAACTTCAAGCTCATAAGGAAGTTTTTTACTTCTATACCAATCTCTCTTAACTGAACCTTTCCCAACTCCTTCCCGAGCACTTCTACTCATCAGGACTTACTGCCGTATCTCTTTCCAACTAAACGACGGGAGCCAGTGGGCTCTCTTGAGGAGGATGCCTCCTCCCTTCCGTCACCTTCTCTTCTTTCCTTTGACCAAAGAGAGGCAAGGGCGCCTCTAAAATAAGCAAGAATTTCTTATTATCCTTAACCCACAGCCTGTCCCAAACCACCTACAGTGCCAACCAGTCAGGAGTGAGGATCTGAGCCCCCCCAAAAAAAGACTTTTCTCAGTCTGACGAAGCCACATATATAGTATATACTGTCAAGTCTCAAAACGATAAGTCTTTTCAAATTGCCTTTTCATATATGTAGAAAAAGAAAAATGAAAAGAAAGGCATATATGTAGAAAAAAGAAAAATGAAAAGAAAATTAATTGTTCGAGACGTTTCCGTCCGCCTAAGAGACTTGAAAAACTGACGACATGAAATGAACTCTTTGCCCCTCCCTATAAAACCTGTACATAATATATATCGTTTAGTGAATATAAATAAATAAAGAACTGTTAATCTGATATTCTCTCCTTTAGAAGGATGAAGTGTCGCTCCTACGAAGTCATCGAGTGGCCGAATCAAAGAAAACATAACCCAGACATAATGGGAACTGTCTTATTCCTTTCTACTACTTACAACAGATGTAGTAATAAATTTCAAATGTATTTAATACATATATGTCTAATGAAAAGTAAGTTTTTTTTTTTCTTCATTAACCCAAAATACATCGTTCTCCGAGAATTAGGTTTAGCTGTCTGTAACAAGTTTATGACATCTAGAATTATGAAATAGCATTTAATAAAATAAATAAGGCTTTTAACATAACTGAGCATGGAAGTAAACAAGATTTGTACAGTTGGCCTCATTAATTCCGGTACACTTCACTGAAAGCAAAAGAGAAGTTTGTGTACCGGAATTAATTAAGCCAATTGTATATAACCATATTGATGTACATTAGTGCATTTATCCATCATACTCAATTATCCATACAAACAGAAGCACATTTACGTGTATACATATGCATCCATATACTGTACATATATTCATACACGTGTCACTGAAGCCATCTGGAACCCTGTGTCCGGACAGCTTACCTGCACCAGACTTGTGGACCGGCCAATCAGATCTACATTCAATATACATTTCTGCCAATAACTCAGATTTTCAATATCTTTCAATAAAATCAAATCTCTCACCAACTGCATGGTGTGCAATTTATCAGTAAAGGTAGCCTATATTAAATTATAACCTTATTGTCAGAACAATCAACCTGATTTCAAAATCCAGATCTCATCAGAAAGTCAATGAAATAAAAACCAAAGTCAAAGTTTAATGCATAAAATATAAGTATATAAACATCACAATGTCAATGTATTCCATTCATTCTCTAACATAATTTTGAGTGTGTCTTGATTAACTAAAATACAAAATTCCCAATAAAAAAGTTCATGAAAACTCTTCTGTCGAAACATTAAAATCACAATTGCTCAAAAGCAACATTGGCAAACAGGACAAAATATTTAATTGGTATAAAATTCAGGTTCTCGTTTGACAAGCGACGTTGACTTTCGCCCGACGTCTCGAATCCTGAATTACTTTCGCGCTCGAGAGTCTGGAGGTATTGTGGGTTGTGGATCTGCCTCTGCCAGGGCAGGGGCAGTACGCGGTTGAAGTCTCCACTGAGAGGGTCTTTCCCGCAACGATGTCCTTCACCCAAACTCCTTTCTTCAAGTTCGAAGGCGGCTTCTCCTTATTTCGTTTTGTCTTCCTACTCTGCACCTCCATCTACAACTGTGCTTAAGCTGGGCCATATACTTATGCACGTCGAAAGTGATGAGCGGAATTACGTCATAGATGTGGTCTTCTTCCTGCAGCAGGTCGGAAGACCTCCACTTGTATTCGCCCTCCGTCTGCGTCGAAGCATCGGTCATCTTTGGTCAAATCACTGGCATCGACAGAACAGGATCGGAGAGGTCTCTGCGCCACGCTGCAAGAGGAAGAGTCTGCGTGCCCTTGTCCACGCCTTCCAATTTGGGTCTCTTGGCTAAAAGGGAGTCGCCAACCGTTGACGTACGACGTGGACGTTTCACGGAGTGGGGAAGCCTCTGACGATCCCCTTGTTCCCTAAGGCGTGGATCAGCGGCTTCAACGCTTTCCTTGGGAGGAGTAATGTTGAGTGGAGATGGAGCCATTGAGGTGTTGTTGACTGAGAGTGGACTTCACGCACACAAGTGGCCAAAGGTCCTGACTCCAGGCAGCGCAAGGGAAGGGGGGGGGAGATAGGGATTTAAATGCCCAGTCACGTGTTTGCTATTGGCTCCTCCCCTTCCCCTGAAAAACTCAAGACAGCATTTTGGTATCTAATTCTCTCTCTCTCTCTCTCTCTCTCTCTCTCTCTCTCTCTCTCTCTCTCTCTCTCTCTCTCTCTCTCTCTCTCTCTGGTTATGTAATAGTCAGGTCAAAATAAAATTCACAGCGCTTTTGGTTGCAATTTAGGTTTCTCATTTGCGCAGCTTAATGTCATTCAAAGTTGACGTTTAATAGTTATTGATTCCTCTTTGAAGACTAAAAATATTAGACATTTGAGAGTTAGACGTTTAGGGATATCTATGGAGGTTGCAGCAAGATTTCTGACGAGATGCTGGTGGTGCTTTCATGGCTTTAGAGTCACCTTAAAAGATCTGTTTCGTTTACAACTGAATTTCCAATTGGACCCTTTTTCTTTGAGTTTTGATTATAGAGAGAGAGAGAGAGAGAGAGAGAGAGAGAGAGAGAGAGAGAGAGAGAGAGAGAGAGAGGGTAGTGGTGCCAGAATAAATTTAGTTGCAACTGAATTTTCTAGGATCTCTCTCTCTCTCTCTTGAGAGAGAGAGAGAGAGAGAGAGAGAGAGAGAGAGAGAGAGAGAGAGAGAGAGAGAGAGAGGGTAGTGGTGCCAGAATAAATTTAGTTGCAACTGACTTTTCTAGGATCTCTCTCTCTCTCTCTCTCACTCTCTCTCTCTCTCTCTCTCTCTCTCTCTCTCTCTCTCTCTCTCTCTCTCTCTCTCTCTCTCGTAGAAATTTGCAAGATTATACACAGAAATAAAAAAGAAATCAAAACAGTGGAACCATTTAAAACTAATATTTTCTATTTTATTATGTATTAAACCTTCCATATTTCCCTATAGTAAATTCCCGTCTCATTTTCGTATCTCTTCTAAACTTATAGCTACGAAAGTTAAGGTGGACTAGCCCCTTTCAAAATGTCTGCCTACGCCACTGATTTAGACCATCACACACATGAATACATACATATACATACAGGGAATCTTACACGTATGCATACATATCAATCCGGGCTATTACAGAAGTTTCACTGTTGCCACTTAACTCTGCGACCAGACAGGTTGCCTAAGCCCGGCTATGTGCGCCAACCCAAGGTAAAGAGAAAGAAGGTAAGCTCACTTGTGGGTGGGTGCGGATTAAACTCCCAAAGCTGCAGGTGTCTTGAGTCAAGGCCGTCTCGAGAGTATTCGAGACTGCCTTGCTCGAGTCCAACGGGTCAATTCCTGGTCACAATACTGACCAAGACCCTTTATACTGACTACTGATTGATTTCATTCATTAGAGTTTTTTCTGTGTTATTGTCAACAACAGTGAAAAAGTTCCTCTATAAGATATGAATTTTTAAATTTAAAATTAATTTTCGAACACTTACCTGTATAACTTAATTCAGCCGATCACATCTGTGTCGGCTCCAAACAGATATAACTAATTAGGTGACTAATTATCTTACCCTCATTGATTGTGACCAACCGACAATTGGACCAAAAAGTCTCATTAAGATTGAGTTAATAAAATTAAGGAAATCTCGATAAAGAATGAAACTAAAGCATAATACCTGCAGACTTTTTGGAACGAACGGTCGTCAAAATCTTTAGCCCTGACGGCTTTAACTGTTTAACAGGTAACTGCTTGTCAATTAGAAAATTGACAGTTGGTCACGTGGTCCTCTATCCCTCCCCCACCAATGGTGGGGGGGGCATCCCTCCACCAACCGGTTATTGAGCCATTCTTTAAGAATATGTTGTCGTAAAGCTGCTTATGATAATGTGGGGAGGTGGGAAGGGTCTTCCATTAAGTTATACAGGTAAGTGTTCGAAAATTAATTTTAAATTTAAAAATTCATTTGTCTCACACTTAACCTGTATAACTTAATTCAGCCGATTACCAGCATTTATCCTGGATGGAGGGCATAAGTAGAAATATAAACAGCTGATATAATTAAGTAATCTTTAAAGAATACAAACAGACCTGACAGGACCTCAGAGTAGTTACCTTGACTGATATAGGACATCTCCATGTGTTGCAGTGAACTGGATCCCCAACAGTCAAGTTTAGTCATGGCTGGGTCAGTCTTAACGCCTAGTCGACTAACTACCCTATTCTAAACTAAGTTCCTAACCTTGTATCAACAACTTGCATACGTCGGTTAAGTCCGTTAGTTTAGTCATATGTCTCTGAAGTAAGGTAGGTGTAGGCCCCCGATGGGCCGTCACTACCTTACTTCCTCTCATGCATTTATACAACCTGCCTACGCGAGGTTTTCATTCGCACGGAGTGAGCCCTTATTCATATCCCATCTCATTCATGCCTTACATTCTTCCTTACATACACTAAGTATTTAGGGTAGAAGGCCAAGTAGATGTTAACCAACAATTTCTCCAGCTGCGACAATTGGACCGAGAGATCGTATGTTGTCATACACCAACTCCACGTCCTTAAGGTAGTGGGAAGCAAAAACTGTATTCCCTTTCCATAGAGCAGCATTCAGGACGGACTTCAATGAAGAGTTCTTCCAAAAAGAAAGAGACGTGGAATAACCCCTCAGACTGTGGGTACCTCTTCCCTTCTTGGACGCACAGCCTGATAAAGATTGGGGAGAAGCCTTTGCTATGAGTCTCCTGATAAAGAAAGAAACAGCATTTTTCGTCATGGCCTTCGACTGTAGTTTAGGGGAGACGAAGAGAGCCCGGGGTCTGTGAGGGATAGCCTTGGTTCTGGCTAGATAAGAGCGTAAGGTTCTCACTGGGCAGTACAGTCTCTCCTCTTCCAGATGCCCAACAGTTTCACTTAAAGAGGAAAGAAGAAACTCTCTAGGAAGAGGGTTGGACTCTGATTCCGTCTTGGCTCTGAATTCTGGAAGGTACGTAAGGACCATGTCCTTTCCTCTTGTTCCTACAGAAGCAGAGATGGCTTGTATCTCTCCCAGTCTCTTGGCTGTAGCTAAAGTAACCAAGAAAAGTGTCTTGGTAGTCAAGTCTTGTAGAGAAGCTAACCTGAGAGGTTCAAAGGGAGCCCCAGCTAGAAGCTTGAGAACCACATTCAAGTCCCACATGGGAGGACTAATGGAAATCTTGGGTACCTCAATCTCAAAAGATCTGATCAGGTCAGAGAGAATAGGGTCCTCAAAAACCTCACCAAAAGACAGCCTAAACACAGAGGCTAGTGCCGACTTATAAGCTTTAACGGCCGACACTGAAAGCTTTCTCTCCTTCCGTAGATAAAGAAGGAAATCCGCAATCTTTGGAACTGTAGGTCTAGAAGAGGTGTGGCGGTTCCTCTTACACCAACCTCTATAAACTACCCACTTACGCTGGTAGTTCAAATTGGTAGAGTGTCTTCGTGCCTTGGTGAGCTGTTCAGCCACTGCTGAAGATACTCCCCTCGCTCTAGCGATACGCTTGACAGTCTCCAGGCGGTTAGAAGTAACGAGGACGGTCGAAGGTGGAACCTGTGGAAGTGAGGTTGGCGTAAGAGGTCGTACCTGACAGGCAACCTCCTTGGAATGTCTATGGAAAGTTCTAGGAGTCTTGCAAACCATTCTTTCTGAGGCCAGAACGGGGCTACCAGGGTCATTGTGCACCTCTGCGATGACTGAAATTTGTGTAAGACCTGGTCTATCATCCCTAATGGTGGAAAGGCGTAAGTCTGAAGGTCCCTCCAGTCTTGAAGCATAGCATCGACCCCTGCAGATTGAGGATCTGTCTGAGGGCTGAAATATGCTGGAAGACGGAAATTTAAAGCAGTTGCAAACAGGTCTATGTTTGCTGGCCAAAGGTGAACAAGGCGATCTACTACCTCCTGACAAAGAGTCCATTCGGAACCTAGCACCTGGTCCCCCCTGCTCAGAGCATCCGCAATGACATTCTTCTTTCCCGGAATGAATTGAGGTCGGAGAATAACGTTGTGATCCTCTGCCCACTGGAGGATCTCCTGAGCGAGAAGGTTGAGAGGTTGGGACTTTGTTCCTCCTTCCTTCTTCAAATAGGAGATCGCGGTGGAGTTGTCTGCATACACTGCGACTACTTCGGATGTACACAGAGGAGTGAAATGGAGAAGAGCCTCCCTGATTGCCTTGAGTTCTCTCCAGTTTATGGACCTGGAGATCTGGGAAGGAGTCCATAAACGAGCAATGCTCTCCTGCTCTAGAGAAGCTCCCCATCCTATGTCTGAAGCGTCTGTATGCAGAACAAGCGTAGGTTCGAGGACTTTGAGAGACAGTCCTGCATTCAAGTGTATCTCCTGGGACCACCAAAGAAGATCCTCCTGACTGCGTGCTGTCCACTGAATTTGTTTGGTGTTGTCCTGCCAGTCCCAATGTTGTCTCAATGTGAATTGAAGATCCCTCATACGGCGTCTTCCGTTGGGAACTAGTAACGTGAGAGAAGCAAGGTGGCCTAGAAGGCTCATCCATAGAGAAACTCTTGGGGTCGGAAGTAACAAGAACTCCTCTATAATTCTCCTGAGGTTGTCTTTCCTCTCTTGAGACGGGAAGACCCTTAAGAGAGGAGATACAATCTTCATTCCCAAATAAGTTGTCTGTTGAGATGGTGTGAGAGCAGACTTCTTGTAGTTTATCTTTATTCCCAGAGTCCTGCAAAGATCCAGGACCAATTCCTTCACACGAAGAGCTTCCTGAAGGGAAGGAGATAGGAAGAGCCAGTCGTCCAGATAGCGGCACATCCGAATACCCATCCGGTGGAATTTGGCTGCAACTGGGGCCATGATCCTGGTGAAGACCTGAGGAGCCGTTGCCAGTCCGAAGCAGAGACACTTGAACTGCCAAGTCTCCTCTCCCCAGCGGAAGCGCAGAAGATGGCGAGAGTCCTGATGAATTGGGACTTGGAGATAAGCATCCTGGAGGTCGATGGTAAAGAACCAGTCCTCTTCCCTTATAGCTAGAAGAACCGTCTTCGGAGTCTCCATCTTGAACTTCGTAATCTCTACGAAGGAGTTGAGGATAGAGAGATCGATGATGGGTCTCCACCCTCCTGAAGCTTTCGTCACCACAAACATGTGGCTGTGAAAACTCCAGGAGTTGGGCGGGGCTAGCTCTATGGCCCCTTTGTACTTCAGCTGAAGCATCTCCTCCCTGAGCGCTTGTTGCTTTACGGACCTGCCGGAGTAACTGATGGATGGTGGCGAATGACTGGTCAAGGGTGGTTGAGACTTGAGAGGTATCCTGTACCCCTCCCTTAGAACGATGGTCACCCAAGGGTCCGAATTCAGGGCCTCCCAAGCCTGCCAATGATGTTGTAAGCAGCAACCCACTTGTACGTGTTCGTGTGAAGGAACTGGCCCCTATTTCTGAAAACCCTTTGGGACAGGGTTCTGTGAGGACCTAAAGTCCTTCTTCTTGTCCTGTTTCCTGGCTTGGAAATTTGATGAAGCAGCAACTGTGGACTTCTGCTTCTTCCCATATCTATTATCATTTCCTCGACCTCCTTGCTGAGGAATAGGGCGTTTGCCCGAATCCCTCTGAGGGTAGGGCTGTTTCTGTTGCGGCTTAAATGAAAGTGATTTCTTTATCAAGTCATTTAACATATCTTCCTTCCGCATCTTGGAAGATAGTTGGGCCCGAGAGAGAACATCCTCCAGAATAGCAGGTTCAAAAAGGTGATGTCCAAACATCTGGGATTCCCTTAGTAGATCTTTATGACGTATGGAGAGAGAAGCAGGGGCCCTGCTGAGATAATGGTCCCTTCTTTTACCAGTCAGGTAAGCCTCGTGGAAAGTAGTCTCTTTCATCTGGTCCTCAAGGCAGCGCCCAATAGACCTGGCTATCTGGAGGTAGAGAGGTCGATGCGTAGTGAGGAAAGAAGGTTCCTTCAGAAAAGCTGTCAAAACATACCACAGCCAGGCCAGCATGTTCCCAATCTCCTGTATTCTTCTAGTGGAGGCTTCCAGTCTCTTGCACTCTTCCACAGAGATACCAACCAAGGCACGTTCACCCTTCACTCGTGAGGGTAACACGTCCTCAAAGGAGGGGTTGAGAGGGGTGGGAGCTGGACCGTAAGACTCTTCTTCCAGCTGCAGGTATCTCTTGGTCTTGCCTAGAGCAATGGTGGGGTATGGAATGCGTCCGGCCTGACATCTTTCCTTTGCTCGTTTCCTGACTCCCTGGCGAGCTAATTCTAAGGGTTCTGATGGGGTCCATTTGGGTAATCTGTCAAACTTCTGCTTCTCTAGACCCTGAACAAAACGATTCAGGGGGGGCTTAGAGGAAGCAGGAACCTCCTTCACTTGACGAACACTCTCTGGGAAGGCATTCTCGGAAAGACTCATCAATTCCCTGAAGGAATTAGGGATCAAAGTTTCAAGAGCTGTGTCATCCATCTCGTCATCCTGAAGAATTCTAAATTTCTCCGCTGCTGCCCAAAGTCTCCTGGAGAATTCAGCATCTCCATCATTGGGTGAGGAACCTGTAGAAGGAGACCTGTGATCATGCCGGGTCCTTGGCTGAGAACGTTGCGAAGATCTGGGGCTTCTGGTAGACGAAAGATGTCTACTCCTGGAAGGAGAATGGCTTGGGGAGAGACGTCTCCCAGTACTACTGGATAAGGACCGACGAGAATGTTTGGAAGGAGATCTATGGTGGGATCTAACAGATGAACGGCTAGGTCTCTGGTCCTTCCAATGAGACCTGGAAGAAGGAGAAAGGTGGTCTGAGGAATGATGGGACCAACTCCGGTTGCTTCTCCTTGAAGACTGGCTTCTGGACCTTCGGTCAGAGGAAATACTGGAGTCCCTCAGGGACCTGAGGGATGAAAGTCCGGGTGTGCGGCTTGAAGAGTGACGAGATAGGTCTCTATGATAGGGTCTTGATGTGGATCTACCCTCAGGAGACATGCTTGAGATGGACTGAAGAGAGGTATGCCTCCTACTGCGAGACGAGCTTCTATGAGAATATTTCCTGCGACTGGAACGCGGAGAAGACTTTACTGGGTCTGAAGGTTCATGGTCCTGCGAAGGCGCAGGGGAGCTCCCTCGTCGACAATTAGGAGAACGAGACCTCCCTGGGTCTGAAGATAAAGGAGCTTGCGACGGTGTCGGGGTGCTCCCTCGCTGACGATGGGGAGAACGAAGTAGCGATGGGGTTTCTTCGTCCAAGTTGCTCATACACCCATCAGGGGTGATGGCGAACTGGACCTGCGACCTGCCCTGCTTTGGGGAGGGGATCACCTCACGGTGTCCGCTCGCCTCAGCGACTGGCGTACCAAGGGCAGGTGCAGAGCTGGAAGGCAATACAGGAACATTTAAAGCATTAAAGCAATTCACTAAAGAGGAAATGTCCTCACTCACCTTTGAGAACTTAGCCTCCCAAATAGCTTGCACTTTCTCAAGACAACTTATAAAAGCATTAGAACACTCGGCGGTAACCGTTGTAGCAGGAGAAACGGACCGGGCAACATCTACCGAGGAGCTAAAACTACTAACCCCTCCTACAGGGACATTGTCCTCCGGAGGATCTACCCCCTCCCCTAAGGCTGAACTAATCTCCTGGGAAGGAGACGACCTAATCTCGTCCTCCGGTAGGCCACTCTTCGTGGTCTTACTCGACTTATAACTACTACGTTTCTTGGCTAAAGAATCCATATGCTTAACATATAACTTACGGTCTTCTTTAGACCAACCCTTACACTCGTTACAAGTAACATTAATGTCACACTTAATACCCCTACATGATTGACAAAGAGAATGAGTATCAAAGGCAAACTTTCTACTTATCCTAGTCGAACAATTAGTGCAGGAGCGTCGAGTCTCAGAGTCAGATGGCATATTCATAAATCACTAACACCATCAAAGGATCCAAAATCGCTTGAAGACGACAAATCCAAGGTGTAGTCGTTAACAAAACCAAAAAGAATTCAATTATATCAGAGTGTTGGAACGAAAGCACAAACGTGCTTCTGTGACAACAGATGAATAAAGAATGACTCAATAACCGGTTGGTGGAGGGATGCCCCCCCACCATTGGTGGGGGAGGGATAGAGGACCACGTGACCAACTGTCAATTTTCTAATTGACAAGCAGTTACCTGTTAAACAGTTAAAGCCGTCAGGGCTAAAGATTTTGACGACCGTTCGTTCCAAAAAGTCTGCAGGTATTATGCTTTAGTTTCATTCTTTATCGAGATTTCCTTAATTTTATTAACTCAATCTTAATGAGACTTTTTGGTCCAATTGTCGGTTGGTCACAATCAATGAGGGTAAGATAATTAGTCACCTAATTAGTTATATCTGTTTGGAGCCGACACAGATGTGATCGGCTGAATTAAGTTATACAGGTTAAGTGTGAGACAAATTACATTTGTAATTCCTTGGTGGATACCGTTTTATTTTCTTCGGTAATTATCAAGCAATGCCACATATGTGTTTGAGGTTAATTCTCACGGCAGATAGAGACTAATATATTTTCGCTTCCCCAAAAACCAAGATATACGACAAAAGTGGATTAATATTTGTCGAAGAAAATACAAAGTCAATTATGCTAACTGTAGGATATGCAGTAGACATTTTGAGGAGAGTCCTTAAATAAGAAATCCTGCACAAAATTCGGAAAGTGTTACCAGTGCTCCTAGAAAGACACTTTTAAAGTCTCACGCAGTTCCAACGCTTCATTTACATAAATCAGAAGGTTAGTATCGTATTATGTATTTCAAATAACATTACTGTAATGCCAAATATGTATAATCTTAAGAATATATGTATATAAAATATACATGAAGAGAGAGAGAGAGAGAGAGAGAGAGAGAGAGAGAGAGAGAGAGAGAGAGAGAGAGAGAGAGAGAGAGAGAGAGCATGTTTTCAAATTAAAGGAAATAATGAAGTTAGTAAGAGATAGATTGATTTATGATATTTTTGGCCCGAAGTCAAACGCCGGAGCCGCAAGGCCACTCACCGCATAAATATATTTTAGAAAAGAATATAAGATATATAAATAAAGGTAAAATATAATTAAATTATTTTATATCACAATAAAACCAACAGGTTAAAATTTTAAATCACAATAAATCTAACAGGTTAAAAACTAAAATCACAATAAAACCATAGCTCTATAACTCAAAAAAAACCAATTTCTTTCAAAAACTGTACAACCAGCTCCACTGGAGCAGAATCGCCTAAAATTTCCCCCAAGGGACATTTCGATTAAGTGATTTTTCCTACGTTGACATCTAAAAACAGTACAGGACACTTCAATATGTTCAACGGTTATATCTACTTTGCAAGCAGAGCAGCCAGGAGTATAATGTGTGTGCCCTATACGTAAACGTGTAAAAACAATGTTAGATCTTCTTTCCACCTGTAAACGCGATCATGGTTGGACAGAAGGCCTAATTGACTTTAATCTAAAATTATTATTCAAATTAGACCAGCGGACCTGCCACTTGTCTCTACAATAAAACCTAATAATACTTTTAAAATCTGAAACTGGGACACCCATGCTGGATATGTGATTAAGCCTAGTACGTCTGCTCGCTCATTTCCTACCATTCCATTATGGGACGGAACCCAGCAAAACTTGATTGTAATATGCTTCTATTCACTAAAATTAAAAACCAATCTTGTATCTCTTGCACCAAATGATGGCAAGAAACTTAACTTCTTACTGCTAATAAAACACTCAATGAGTCGGTAAAAATGGTAAAAATTGTACAAGAAAAATTGTTATAACAAATTAATTCCAAAGCAGTCAAAACTGCTAACAGTTCTGCCATATAGAGGAACTTGACGGAAGCATTTTTTAAATAAATTTTTAATTTTTACTACAGAGCAACCTACACCATCAGAACACTTGGAACTATCTGTATAAATGTGATAAGCATCATCATGCTCGGAAGCATGAGATAGAAAACTACCCCTTAACTGCCCATCTAAGCCGTTCCTTTTACTATCCATAACCGGACAAATCTTTATCTTAGGCCTATTCCAAGGGGGCTGGGGATTTGAATGCCCAGTCACTTGTTCGCTACTGGCTCCACCCCTTTCCCTAATAAACTCAAGACAGCTTTTTGTTATCTAATTGCCCCCCCCCCCCTCTCTCTCTCTCTCTCTCTCTCTCTCTCTCTCTCTCTCTCTCTCTCTCTCTCTCTCTCTCTCTCTCTCTCTCTCAGAAATTTGCAAGATTAAACACATGAAAAATTTGCAAGATTAAACACATGAAAAATTTGCAAGATTAAACACATGAAAAATTTGCAAGATTAAACACGAGTAATAAAAAAATCAAATCTATGAAACCATTGAAAACTAACCTTTTTTCTATTTTATTATTTATTAAACCTTTCTTATATTTCACTATTGTAAATTCCCGTCTCATTTTCGATTATCTCTTCTAACGCTCAGCTACGAAAGTTATGGTGGATTACCCCCTTTCAAAATGTCTGCCTACGCCACTGATTTAGACCATCACACATATATGAATACATGCATACACATACAGGAAATCTTACATGTATGCATACACATCTATCCGGGCCATTACAGAAGTTTCACCGTTGCCAATTGACTCTGCGACAGGACAGGTTGCCTAAGCCCGGCATGTGCACCAACCACCAATCAGGAGCGAGGAATGAAGCCAAACTAGAAAAAAAAGTCCTGCTTATTTTCCCGTCGTCTGCCACGTCCTTTCAAGACTAGAAATCATCAATAATATTTTTATACATTCTAATAATAACTTTTTCATTAATGTATTTAAATGACTTAAGGACCACCATAATGGATAAGGATTTTCTGACCGCAATATAAACTTTAAAAAAAGTCCCGACTACTCCCTATAACAACCTCTATATCCACTAAATGAGACTCATTCTGTACAAATAAACAAAGAACTCTTAATATGATAATCTCTCCTTTAGAATGATGAAGTATCTCTCCCTACGAAGTCATCAGGTGGCTGAGGCATAGACAAAACATCCACACAAAACGAATGGGAATTTTGTTATTTCTGTCGATTTTAACAGAATTGTGTAGCCATAAATGTTTTTCTAGAATTTTGTAATATTACCTTAATATAATTTTCGAGTAAGAAATATCTGCTAAAAAAGAACAATACTTTGTAGTAACCTTTGAATTTTATCAAAGACATTTACCATTTCTAACGATAATAAAAACTAGAATTATATCGTCATTTCGACCAAAAACCAGGAATTCATCGATGAGGGTCTTCAATAAATATGTGAAATTAAACTTACATGAGGCAGACAACCTGATAAACAAAAGAGAAATCAAATATAATCTCACACTACGGAAAAAATATTACGAAATTTATTAAATACTTAGAAGACCATATATTTGCAGGGCTCCTGAGATAAACTTCCCCAGTACGCTGTGGTTGCTCACTATTCATCTCTTGCCTCCGATTGGACGACGCATGTTGATGGGCGGAGCCTACCTCGGCGGAGCAGGAAATTCAACCGTGTCCGTGAGAGCAGCTTGAGTTTTTGTCTCCGCTGTCCAGGCGGCTGCTTGGAAACAACACCGATCACAATGCCTCCCTATCCACGAACCTGGATCTCTCGGGTTAGGCCAGAAACGGTGTCAACACGCAACCAAGAGGGCAGATCCTTCACGGAAAAATCTTCGGTGCAGCCATACAAACGACCCTGCCCAGATGGAGGAAGAATAGACCCTCCGCCAAAGAGGGTTAAGAAGTCTGGAGCCTCCGAAGGTGCCTGTACAAGACCAAGGTCGTCGGACACCTCCAAGTTGATCCAGGTAGCCAAAAATAGAAGGACGGAGCAGAAACGGCGACCAGAACCCCTCTGTCTTCGCCCGGATCCCTCCGACCCGAGATTTTTGAGGCCAGTCAACAAAACTGGATCTGCTAATCGTGACGTGAAGAAAGATTTCCTCGATCTTGCCTTTCCAAAGGTGGACCTCAAACTCCATCGGTTCATCGACGAACTTGAGGCCGATGGAGTCTTTGAGCCGCGCCCTTGCAACGCCTGAGAAGGATGTCGTCGACGTCACTTTTGCATATATTGTAAATAAGAAATCTATTATTGTGAATATTGTAGGATTTAATTTTTTTATTAATCAAAAATTTCGGTGTGTTTTTTATTAACCGTTGACTGAAGAAAATTAATCGATGGCCTTGAAGAGAATAAATAATTATAGTTGCAAGGTTATTGACTAAATAGAAGCCTTTTGATTATTAGATTTAAAGAACTAACAAATCTTTCAAAAAAAAAATTAACCGTCCGACATATTGGAAAGGGTGGAACATCATCTCGCCATAAAATTATAAAAGAAAAATGTCCAGTTATTACTAGAAACCAAATTAGTGTAGGACTTTGGCAGATACACATTTGTTCCTTATAATCATTACTACAGCATACATCAGTCTAATCATCTACAGGAGTGAAGAGATCAGAATATGCCTGCAGATCTCCACAGTCCTTTGAAAGCAAAAAACAGTACAACTACGAACCGATTATTATTGCACACTGGTCGGCCAGTAAGGATCTCAGGATTATTTTTATTTTTAAGCTTGAAGGATTTAGGACACAATGTAACGCCTAAGGTGACCCCCTAACTGAAAGTTTCCCATTTTTCAGGAGTTATCAAAGCCTCAATGAATTTTTTAAACATTCAATAGAGTTCTTAGATTGCCTATTACATGGTCCTTTACCATCTTTAACTCTGATATACATTGAAAACCAATTCAGTTTTTACAAATGTGAAAAAGTCATCCTCGTGTAACTAGACTGCTGCAATTTCTAGCATTCTCCTCTTAGAGATAAAGATTGCTTTAATCTTCTATATCTATCATTTTTCAAAAGGTCAATTATATTTCAGCAATTCCCACTAGCATACCCTCATGGATGGATCCAGACAGATATAAACACATACACACCTGTAGGCTACGTCATACTCGAGCATTCATACATACAAAAGTAGATACACTTATTTACATAGAAGATACTTCCATGTATACATTATACAATCTTACAAATGTGCATGTTTATATTCCTACCAGATACAGTATAGTACGGCAGTTTCAATTACTCTGTGGCCGAACTAGGTTACTTGGGCCGGCGCGTGCTCCAACCAATCAGCTCCCGAGTGTTGATAAAAAAAATCTTGGCTCTTTTCCCGCCATTCACCGCAGACACATACAGTACTCGACATTCGTCTTGTATCTAATAAATCAATAATTATTCCTTTTAACTATATTTTCCTAATGTGTCTGACCGACTTACGTACCCACTGAAGGAAGCCAAAGAAACTGATGAACTGTAACGAACTAGTTATCTCCTACGCTGGTTGATTTGGAAAGCTAAATACATCAACAAATTTAGCTATAATCTAATAAATATATATTTGTCAAAATTCATATTTACAAATTATAAAAGCTACAGCCAAATATATTATATATATACTCGAAATAGAAATTGGCTTAAAGAGCAACATCTTAGTGCTGTAATTTCCTTATAGGTGCAAGTGCTTAACAAAAAATGCAAGATATAAATGCGTGAAAATTAACAACAGATGACTTGGCTGGAAAAACTTGGGTCCTAAGGAGGATGACACACCAGCTGACACCCAGGTGCTATTGACTGCTCTCATTTAAAGGTTTCGTAGGATTTGTCGCTATTCCTGGAATTGGAATTTTAGTTTGTCTTGCTTTAATACTTTTTCTCTTAAAGACGAATATTCCCTTCATTTATGTTAGTCTTTGTGATATTTAATGTTATCAAAAGGTTTTGATTATGTTACAGTCTCTCTCTCTCTCTCTCTCTCTCTCTCTCTCTCTCTCTCTCTCTCTCTCTCTCTCAGTAAAAATCATGACATTAAATTTACCCATTGCTACGCTTATGCATGTGCACTTTGCTTTGATAATCCGTACTTCGATTTTAACAGAAATGCCAGCGCCCGTCCTTTCGAAGTCTGCCCTGGAGGTTCTTTGTTGGGGATATCAACACAACATAAAGAAATCACGGACGATACGGGAGAGCTGTTCAGCTAACTGCAATATTCTTAGGAAGAAGAATTGTTGTAATTTCTAGCTGTGCAACACACGTGGTTGTCAGAGTTATAAAAAATTTATGGTTAAAATTGGGCGGCGATTCATTGTGATTATGGAACTAATCCGGGGTAGTAAATAAAAACATGAAAAAAAAAAAACATTCAGCTTTTGTTAATTTACTCACATTTATAAAGATTTATTCGATAAAAGTGGTAGGCCTGATGTAGGTTTTTCAAATTTTTTTACCATTTTCTTTTTATAATATTCAATTATGATTTGAAAATAAAAAAAACTATTTATCATGGGTTGAAATTGCGTCAGCTTTCAGTTGCTCACAAAGGCCCTTAACTGCTTTGGTCGTGGTCTCCGAGACACCTTTTGGAAATTGCTGGATCCACGCTTCTCTATCTCACGTTCAGTCTAGTTTGAATATCTTTACATTACTAAAGATTTTCACCCGTAAAGAGCAAACGGCAAAAAGAGTTCAACAAGGACTTTGGAAACAAAGTTCTGACTAAGTGAAAACTCAAAATCAGTTTAAAATAACAGCCACTAAAAACCTTTGATTTTTCTAATTGTTTTAGATTGCACCCAAAATTTGTAGCATTTGGCTAGAAGAGTTGTCCCATCAAGTTCACTTCTAAGCTTAATTAAAAAGCGGTCAGATAGGGAGAATGAATTAAACGATTATCATATTTGTCAAAGCAAATTCAT
The DNA here is from genome assembly GCF_036898095.1 of Palaemon carinicauda. Taxonomy (NCBI): domain Eukaryota; kingdom Metazoa; phylum Arthropoda; class Malacostraca; order Decapoda; family Palaemonidae; genus Palaemon; species Palaemon carinicauda. The sequence goes on from NC_090745.1 coordinate 39,093,209, forward strand.
TTGAATCTCAGACTTTCCTTGCACATATCATGCCACGTAATTATACCAGAATAATACCCGCGGTAGAGATGCCAAGAGGGAGAGCATCAGTCAAAAACTTTAAATAATCAGTCAGCCCCAGGATTATTGCTTCGTTTGTTTCCTCTAGCTTTTATTCAAAGTCCCCTCCAGCAGAAAAAAATTTAAACTTATTACATATGTTACACCGGATCAAAATCATCAAGACAGCCATCCACCGTCCGTTATTAGTATTGGAACTGCAACTGATGTAGGTCAGACAGGAGAACAGCCTGCTTGTCATACCAGCAGTCTATGTAACCTGCTGAGACAGTCTCTGAAATACCAGGAATCACACCACCCCTCAGGCGAAATTTCCGGATACCTAGCATCAAGGTCTATAGAATCCTTGCCTAGCATATTTACTACAACAGTTCCTTCAACACGGCGACCGGACTGGATACGTAGCCCAGGATCACACGCCAGCCAATCACAGCACAGCTCCCGAGCCCAGCAAGAAAGAACAGAATAATGGGTGCTTCTCCGGACGTCGGCCGGAACCCTATTAATCAATATGGAGAGTATTCCTCTTTTTTTAAAAATTTTTTTTTTGGAATAAACTAATTATTGATTGATAGAGGAGAGTTTAGCTTTATAAGTCAACAGACTACCTTCCTAGACACAAGATCTCACCTTAACCTGACTACAGCTAAGTCACTCATGACTAACTGGTATCAGATTTTATAATAACAAAACTGACTTAAAATGGTTGGATAATTAATGTTTTTCCTCTGTTGGAATTTTTATGCAACGGACAGCATCCCCATCAGCTTGAAAAAATACCTTATCAAAGCTAAACTATCGATTGGCTGAGGCCGGAAAAAATAATATATTTTCCCTACGAGCCTTGAAGGTGTGAAGACATTCCTCGACATACCAACACAAATAGGGGAAGGACCATAGAGGAGGGGGAGGGGTGGCAGTCTCTGGTCGCTCTTTGAGAAACTTTGCAGCAGCAGGCGTTAGGAAGAGACTGCTCAAAACATTGACCAATTTTCGTCCAATTACTTTTGTATTAAAGCAATATTTCTTAGATGATAACCAGATATGGGTTACCGATAATGGTTTTCCCCGACTAATTTGGACTTAAACATGGTGTAAACTACAAAAATGTTAGTAGCCATTAAGAAAATTAGAAAGAAACATAAGACAAACTGGAAAATCAGCTGAAGAAGAAACAAATGAATTTTTACAGATGATGAAGAGTACATCAGTATATGATAGCAACAATATGGATGAAGGTGCTTCTGGAAGAAATGATAAATCAGCGAATGGATTGTTGGACACCCTGGAATCTGATGACACTGAATTGTGCGGGTACTGCAAGAATGTCGCTGCCGATGAAGCAATTTGTTGTGATAGATGTCAAAAATGGTATCATTATTATGAAAACGCAAGTTCTGGATTAATAGAAAATTTATCACAAACCCACATGAACCTATTGTGTAATAAACATATTTC
>NC_090745.1:39099726-39212226 GCF_036898095.1 Palaemon carinicauda
AACTTTTTCATTAATGTATTTAAATGACTTAAGGACCACCATAATGGATAAGGATTTTCTGACCGCAATATAAACTTTAAAAAAAGTCCCGACTACTCCCTATAACAACCTCTATATCCACTAAATGAGACTCATTCTGTACAAATAAACAAAGAACTCTTAATATGATAATCTCTCCTTTAGAATGATGAAGTATCTCTCCCTACGAAGTCATCAGGTGGCTGAGGCATAGACAAAACATCCACACAAAACGAATGGGAATTTTGTTATTTCTGTCGATTTTAACAGAATTGTGTAGCCATAAATGTTTTTCTAGAATTTTGTAATATTACCTTAATATAATTTTCGAGTAAGAAATATCTGCTAAAAAAGAACAATACTTTGTAGTAACCTTTGAATTTTATCAAAGACATTTACCATTTCTAACGATAATAAAAACTAGAATTATATCGTCATTTCGACCAAAAACCAGGAATTCATCGATGCGTGTCTTCAATAAATCATGTGAAATTAAACTTACATGAGGCAGACAACCTGATAAACAAAAGAGAAATCAAATATAATCTCACACTACGGAAAAAATATTACGAAATTTATTAAATACTTAGAAGACCATATATTTGCAGGGCTCCAGAGATAAACTTCCCCAGTACGCTGTGGTTGCTCACTATTCATCTCTTGCCTCCGATTGGACGACGCATGTTGATGGGCGGAGCCTACCTCGGCGGAGCGGGAAATTCAACCGTGTCCGTGAGAGCAGCTTGAGTTTTTGTCTCCACTGTCCAGGCGGCTGCTTGGAAACAACACCGATCACAATGCCTCCCTATCCACGAACCTGGATCTCTCGGGTTAGGCCAGAAACGGTGTCAACACGCAACCAAGAGGGCAGATCCTTCACGGAAAAATCTTCGGTGCAGCCATACAAACGACCCTGCCCAGATGGAGGAAGAATAGACCCTCCGCCAAAGAGGGTTAAGAAGTCTGGAGCCTCCGAAGGTGCCTGTACAAGACCAAGGTCGTCGGACACCTCCAAGTTGATCCAGGTAGCCAAAAATAGAAGGACGGAGCAGAAACGGCGACCAGAACCCCTCTGTCTTCGCCCGGATCCCTCCGACCCGAGATTTTTGAGGCCAGTCAACAAAACTGGATCTGCTAATCGTGACGTGAAGAAAGATTTCCTTGATCTCGCCTTTCCCAGGGTTAAAAGAATACCAGGTTAGCCCACTTCTGACCAAAATAAGAACAATCTCGCGCATCTCGCTGAGCGGCTGCATTGGTTAGGGTTCAGATTAAGAAATGTCATCAGTCTGTATTTGACTCTACTCGGGAGAACAACAAGAACAAGCTCTCTTAACCAAGCGGTCTTCATCCACCTGGTTAATCTCTAGATAAATCCTCGTTAATCCTCTGGGTCCTGAGGAGTCATGGCTACTTGCTCCGTGTATGGCTGCAGATCAAGTCAAAGGAGAAAAGAAGACCAATAAGTAAAATCTCTCTCTCTCTCTCTCTCTCTCTCTCTCTCTCTCTCTCTCTCTCTCTCTCTCTCTCTCATTTCTTATATGATTCCTTTTGTAAATCTACCAAAAGTTGTTTCCCTATTTGTACAGTGTCGCATGTTTTTTATGATAAGAATCTTTAACAGAAAAATCTCTTGCGAGAGAAGACAAAAGCAAAAATATGGAAAAATAGAGAAATAGTAAATTTCCAAATAAAAGCTTGAATTTTTTTGTATTTTCATTAAACAAGTATAAATTTTAAACAGAATTCTCTTATCTCCTTAACCAAGAAATAAATAAAAACCAAGAAAAACTGAAATTCTAGTCTTCAAATAATAAAGTACCTGAAGATCAAGGTAAAAGTTATCTTCCTCGGTCAAGAAAGAAAGAAAAGTGTGCTATGGGGGAAACACTTACTGTAGTGACCCTAAAACTTTTTTCCTCGTTTTCTTCTACAGTCCCTATCCACTGACGTCACGAAGGTGCGCAGTAACTCAGAGACGGTCTAACACGGTATTCTTTTAACCCTGGCCTTTCCAAAGGTGGACCTCAAACTCCATCGGTTCATCGACGAACTTGAGGCCGATGGAGTCTTTGAGCCGCGCCCTTGCAACGCCTGAGAAGGATGTCGTCGACCTCACTTTTGCATATATTGTAAATAAGAAATCTATTATTGTGAATATTGTAGGATTTAATTTTTTTATTAATCAAAAATTTCGTTGTGTGTTTTTTATTAACCGTTGACTGAAGAAAATTAATCGATGGCCTTGAAGAGAATAAATAATTATAGTTGCAAGGTTATTGACTAAATAGAAGCCTTTTGATTATTAGATTTAAAGAACTAACAAATCTTTCAAAAAAAAAATTAACCGTCCGACATATTGGAAAGGGTGGAACATCATCTCGCCATAAAATTATAAAAGAAAAATGTCCAGTTATTACTAGAAACCAAATTAGTGTAGGACTTTGGCAGATACACATTTGTTCCTTATAATCATTACTACAGCATACATCAGTCTAATCATCTACAGGAGTGAAGAGATCAGAATATGCCTGCAGATCTCCACAGTCCTTTGAAAGCAAAAAACAGTACAACTACGAACCGATTATTATTGCACACTGGTCGGCCAGTAAGGATCTCAGGATTATTTTTATTTTTAAGCTTGAAGGATTTAGGACACAATGTAACGCCTAAGGTGACCCCCTAACTGAAAGTTTCCCATTTTTCAGGAGTTATCAAAGCCTCAATGAATTTTTTAAACATTCAATAGAGTTCTTAGATTGCCTATTACATGGTCCTTTACCATCTTTAACTCTGATATACATTGAAAACCAATTCAGTTTTTACAAATGTGAAAAAGTCATCCTCGTGTAACTAGACTGCTGCAATTTCTAGCATTCTCCTCTTAGAGATAAAGATTGCTTTAATCTTCTATATCTATCATTTTTCAAAAGGTCAATTATATTTCAGCAATTCCCACTAGCATACCCTCATGGATGGATCCAGACAGATATAAACACATACACACCTGTAGGCTACGTCATACTCGAGCATTCATACATACAAAAGTAGATACACTTATTTACATAGAAGATACTTCCATGTATACATTATACAATCTTACAAATGTGCATGTTTATATTCCTACCAGATACAGTATAGTACGGCAGTTTCAATTACTCTGTGGCCGAACTAGGTTACTTGGGCCGGCGCGTGCTCCAACCAATCAGCTCCCGAGTGTTGATAAAAAAAATCTTGGCTCTTTTCCCGCCATTCACCGCAGACACATACAGTACTCGACATTCGTCTTGTATCTAATAAATCAATAATTATTCCTTTTAACTATATTTTCCTAATGTGTCTGACCGACTTACGTACCCACTGAAGGAAGCCAAAGAAACTGATGAACTGTAACGAACTAGTTATCTCCTACGCTGGTTGATTTGGAAAGCTAAATACATCAACAAATTTAGCTATAATCTAATAAATATATATTTGTCAAAATTCATATTTACAAATTATAAAAGCTACAGCCAAATATATTATATATATACTCGAAATAGAAATTGGCTTAAAGAGCAACATCTTAGTGCTGTAATTTCCTTATAGGTGCAAGTGCTTAACAAAAAATGCAAGATATAAATGCGTGAAAATTAACAACAGATGACTTGGCTGGAAAAACTTGGGTCCTAAGGAGGATGACACACCAGCTGACACCCAGGTGCTATTGACTGCTCTCATTTAAAGGTTTCCTAGGATTTGTCGCTATTCCTGGAATTGGAATTTTAGTTTGTCTTGCTTTAATACTTTTTCTCTTAAAGACGAATATTCCCTTCATTTATGTTAGTCTTTGTGATATTTAATGTTATCAAAAGGTTATGATTACGTTACAGTCTCTCTCTCTCTCTCTCTCTCTCTCTCTCTCTCTCTCTCTCTCTCTCTCTCTCTCTCAGTAAAAATCATGACATTAAATTTACCCATTGCTACGCTTATGCATGTGCGCTTTGCTTTGATAATCCGTACTTCGATTTTAACAGAAATGCCAGCGCCCGTCCTTTCGAAGTCTGCCCTGGAGGTTCTTTGTTGGGGATATCAACACAACATAAAGAAATCACGGACGATACGGGAGAGCTGTTCAGCTAACTGCAATATTCTTAGGAAGAAGAATTGTTGTAATTTCTAGCTGTGCAACACACGTGGTTGTCAGAGTTATAAAAATTTTATGGTTAAAATTGGGCGGCGATTCATTGTGATTATGGAACTAATCCGGGGTAGTAAATAAAAACATGAAAAAAAAACATTCAGCTTTTGTTAATTTACTCACATTTATAAAGATTTATTCGATAAAAGTGGTAGGCCTGATGTAGGTTTTTCAAATTTTTTACCATTTTCTTTTTATAATATTCAATTATGATTTGAAAAAAAAAAAAACTATTTATCATGGGTTGAAATTGCGTCAGCTTTCAGTTGCTTACAAAGGCCCTTAACTGCTTTGGTCGTGGTCTCCGAGACACCTTTTGGAAATTGCTGGATCCACGCTTCTCTATCTCACGTTCAGTCTAGTTTGAATATCTTTACATTACTAAAGATTTTCACCCGTAAAGAGCAAACGGCAAAAAGAGTTCAACAAGGACTTTGGAAACTAAGTTCTGACTAAGTGAAAACTCAAAATCAGTTTAAAATAACAGCCACTAAAAACCTTTGATTTTTCTAATTGTTTTAGATTGCACCCAAAATTTGTAGCATTTGGCTAGAAGAGTTGTCCCATCAAGTTCACTTCTAAGCTTAATTAAAAAGCGGTCAGATAGGGAGAATGAATTTAACGATTATCATATTTGTCAAAGCAAATTCATTTGAATCTCAGACTTTCCTTGCACATATCATGCCACGTAATTATACCAGAATAATACCCGCGGTAGAGATGCCAAGAGGGAGAGCATCAGTCAAAAACTTTAAATAATCAGTCAGCCCCAGGATTATTGCTTCGTTTGTTTCCTCTAGCTTTTATTCGAAGTCCCCTCCAGCAGAAAAAAAAACTATAACTTATTACATCTGTTAAACCGGATCAAAATCATCAAGACAGCCACCCACCGTCCGTTATTAGTATTAGAACTGCAACTGATGTAGGTCAGACAGGAGAACAGCCTGCCTGTCATACCAGCAGTCTATGTAACCTGCTGAGGCAGTCTCGGAAATACCAGGAATCACACCACCCCTCAGGCGAAATTCCCGGATACCTAGCATATTTACTACAACCAAGGCCAATAAGGCCAATATAGAGGAGGTCAGGCGGTGAGGAGATTTACAGTGACTCACCTCTCTCAGCGGGCCTCAAATCACTCCCATGCGATCAAAACAAACCACGACCTTGTCTTTCGGGCCTCATCTCTAGCCCAAGGCCAATATAGGCCTTGCTCTAGCCACACCTGTCACTGAAATTTATGTTTTTGCTGATGTGCCCCATCTAGTTAAGTTAGTTAGAAACAATTTACTTGATTCAGGATTTTATTTGGGTGAAGATCATATATCAGATTAAAGCATTCGTGAAATGGTAATGAAACAGGCAACAAAATATGGGTTAGCATATAAGATCAATAATCAACATCTAACTGTAAGTGGGCAACAGAGGCAGCGTGTCAAATTAGCTGGTCAATTGTTATCATCATCGTGTGCGAATGCTTTAAAATATCTGGGGAATAAGGGGCTACTAGTGTCAAGCAACTGGAAGGTTACTTCTAATTTTATTGCACTGATCAAGGACTGGTTTGATATTATGAACTCCAATCATACGTTTTTGGAGATGTGAGCACAAGAAATGCCTTCGGAGTAGAAATAAATTCTCAAATAAATACCTTGGAGAAAGTAATAAAAGTAATGAGTAATTTAAGGGTAAAGTCACCTAAGACAAAAAGTCTGTATAAATTTCAAAAGGGGATTATTCTCTCAAGTAAATCAATTATTGGGCTTTACAATAGGGTAAAAAATACCTATGAGGTTGAATACATTTCAACACAAAATTTGAACCAAGATTGCCTAGAGCATTTGTTTGGCCTGATTAGGCAAATGAAGAGTACCTATGACCATCCAAATGCTGTAGAATTTAAATTTAGGATTAGATCATTAATTTCAGGGAAGGATATAAAGATAATAAGTAAAAAACAAACAAATGCAGAGCGAAACAATGACGATAATATAATGATAAATGCTTCTGCATGTAATGTTAAGTATAAGGAAGAACGGGAATTATCTTTAGAATTATATTTAAGTAGTTCTTTATTCAAAGACCTTGAGTGGGACTGCCCTACTGATGATATAGAAGATATCGAAGAAGCAGACAAGGAGAATAGAAGCAATGAAAAAACAATAGCCAATGTAATTGAAAATGAAGCACTAAAATACATAGGGGGCTATATCGTAAGAAAATTTTCAACAAAATATCCTCACTTAGGGAAAAAAGGGTCTATGTGCTCCAATGACTCATGGGTGGGGATGGTGAATAAAGGCGGACTTTATTTGCCATCAGATGAATTTTTCTCACAGCTGACAGTGCTGTGAGAGATATTCAATAGCATTCATGGCAAATCTCTTTTAGGGGGTAATGACTGTCTAAAAACTCTGGTTGCAGAGCTGAAAAGAGGAGAAACAAATATACCAGAAGAGATCGTAAAATTCTTCGCAAAAATATCTATATATTTTAGGATAAGGCATTTGAATAATCAGATAAAGTTAAGAAAAAGGACAAGAGAAACTGAAGATAAAAGAAGTAGCGCCAAGAAAAAAGTTAAGCTAAATATATAGAAAACATGTTTTTTTTTCCTAGGTTAAGTCTCTCCTCTGTAAATGTGAAAATAAATTTTCAATAATAAAAATTACATTAATATCTATTTTCTTTAATCCTTGAATTTTGATGCATGCCTTAGAGAAATTATATGGCTATATTATAATTATTTAATCAATAAATTTAATTACTCAAAAAAAATGCAATCATTGCAAGACTGAAAAATTAATTATTTAATACCATAATAAGGCTAAGATATAAGGTGAAATAATTATTATCACAGCTGTCTTAGAAGGAAAAATAAATAAAAAAAAAAAATTCCCTCTGAGAATCCTTAAGAAATAAACAAATTCATTCCAAGACTACCACAACATGCACTGCAGGGGGCCACACCCATGCCTTATCTTGGGCAGTTGTAACCTACAAAATTCCCACGGCCACTTGACAGGTGACACCGGGCCTCGTCTGGGCAGATGAGGCCCGCTAATTTGCCTTGGGCATTTCTCTCCGCCCGACCTCCTCTATATTGGCCTTGATCAGAGTTAGATATGAATTATATACTTACTGGTAAATTTCAAACAGATAAGTTTGAATCACGATTTGGTCAATAGAGACAACTGTCTGGTGGTAATTACAACATTTCTATTAGACAGATATTTGAGTAAAAAAAAAGATTCGAATCATGTCAGTGTTGGAGAGAAATTTGACAATTAATAACAAGAAAATTGTTCTAAGGGATTTGCAAACTGATAGGGAAGGACTTGAATATGTATCAAAATCAGATGTGATCAGTGAATTCAACTTAACTGTATTAAAGGAAGATATTGAAAAAGTAAGATATTGAAAAATCTAAAGATATATTGCCAGTACTAGTTTATGTAGCAGGCCATTGCTGTTATGCAGTTTTCAAAAAAACGAACAGTGATAGTTGCAAGGCTATGATAACTTGCTACGATGAAAATGATATGCATGGAAACAATAAGTATATTGATGGTCTCAACAGAGGGTCTCTGATGTACCCGAATCCTATTGTAACAAATATTGTAATGTATTGTTACATTGTGATTGATTGGTAATTTTGTGGAAAAACTTATTTTGGACTATTTTGTAGAGTTGTGGGGAGTGTCTTGTCCTACAAGAGGTTAGCGGATGATGAAGCATTACTTCCAACAGATTCATGTGATGCTGGTCATAGTGCAGAAAAACTTGGAAAAATTATATGGACAGCAACGAATGTCCTTTTAAATAACTATTACTCCAAAAACAACACCATCCTCTCTGAAAATAAGCTAATGAGTAAGGATGAAAAGAGAAAATAGCAAACATTAACAGTCAAAAAAATAAAAAAAATCTGTTAAATACTTCAAGTAAAGAAAATGTACAATAACATCAGGTGACTGTTAAAAAATAATGTATTTCAAATTGCAAAAAGTGTTTGATTTTTTTTTATTTCTTTAAAAACTAAATTTTTTACAATTATATTGTTTATTTATTATGACTTAACTAAAACCATAGAGTGTACTGTAGTTTTTTAAGAAAGAGATGATATCCCAAAGCAGCAAAGTGGCTGAAAAACAACTTCGTAAAAACAATAAAATAAAAAAAAATTGTAGCATACTAACAGTGCGTGCGTTTTATTTTTTATTTTTAATTAGGCTAGTACCACAGGAAAGTATTATTTTGATAATGTTACTTTTTTCATCTAATTTTTAACCAGATTATCAAGACCGTCTCCCATTGGGGTGTAAGATTCCTTAATTTTCCATGAGGGTTATCATCCGTAGACATTTATAATAAAACACACACACACACAAAGTGTATATGTATAGTCAGTGATTGTGTGAGAGAAAGAAGGGTTGTGGATGACCAGGTGGCTTTGCCAGGTGTTCCCGTTAGCCTGCGGACTTAATCTGATCCGTCTTGTCACAACTTAACTCCTACCTTTTCCGTCTCCATATCAATCGACCTACTTCTACCCCCACTGACCAGGCCTGTATTCGAGACGGCCTTGATCACATCCACTATCTTTAAGAACAACGTACAATGATGTGGAAGGGTGGCACAACCGCCTCAACAATCAGGCGAGAAAGGGCCAATTACTATTCTGTCCTATAACTACCCTTCTAAAAGAAGAACCGGAAGATTTTGTGTCCGATAGAAAAAAAAATAAGCGCGTCCATAGAAAATCATTTAAGACATTCCATGTCATTTGCATAACTGATGGTATAGGTTCCTAATGGAGATATGACGGCAATTAAACTACGGTACTTGCCGAATGTTCCGATTTTGTACCGCTCCAATTTTTTCATCCTGTTCTGTCTTTATTTTGTCACCTTTTATCTAGAGGTTAGTTTTAAAATATTCTATATAGTACTCTCTATTCCATATTTGCATATCAAGTTTAATATCAAGTGTGTGTGCGTGTGTGTGTGTGTGTGCGTGTGTGTGTGTGTGTGTGTGTGTGTGTGTCCACCCACAAAGGCGAGGGGAGAAAATTTTCAGGGTTTTACTAAAGAACAGAGACTGAATTCTAGTGGTTATTAAATATACCACTAAATGCAAGAGAACTGCCTCTTTTTCCTTGCCTTATAGAGTTTTGACATATATTCAATTGTTTATCAGCCACACAGTTATATATTAGAAAATATTAACGAAAATCGCAAACAAAGAAAAAATAAATTTATAGTATCTTAAGTAATAAGCTCCTGAAACTATAAAAACCGAACTAGATAACCAGGCTTCACTCATTTTCTGATTGCTATCTTTTGATTCAATTTTTTTTTTCAAAAAGGTGACGATGATAACATTGAATAGAATGTCATTTGAAATGTTTTTATAAGCTTATAGGCCTACTAAATGATAAACATGTAGAGGCAAATATATCTACAAGTATCTGAAGTAACACGAATAAAAGATTTAAAATACATGTGAAAATATACATTGCACTAAAACTATTTCTATATGAAAGTTAAATTTCATGCACAAATTATTTCCTTCCAGTTCATTCTTCAAAAATAAAGTAAAAAAAAAAATGCTAGGAATGACGAATCTAATAGTAATAATAATACAGAAAAGCCATTAAGGACCTACAAAACATTCTCCAACGCAATAATACAAGGAAATAACGAAAGGCCCGACACCAGCATTTCTGTATGATAAACAATCGGGAAAACAGACCTTAAAGTCAAGTAACTATTGAAGGGACCATCCCATCATTAGGTGAAGCAATAATACTTGCAACTAAATCAGGTTAAAAAAAAATCAGAAATAGGAAGTTTTGGCCAAGATAAGCTCACCAAGGAACTTTTAATTTCACTCTAGAATATCCTAGACGATTCCACAACACGAGAAATAAAAACTACAATTAAATCATTTGGTCATCGCACGTTTTGGTCATATGAAAGTAAAATATCGTCTTCACTTATTTGGTTTAATCAACTATTTACTTAAATGAACCTTACTAACCTCGCTAACCGTTGATTTAGTACCTCCTCCTAAAGACGGGTTTATATCAACGTATATATTAGCAAATCATAAACGTCAGTATTCCATCATAATGGCTCGAATACTGTACACTGAGCCGTGTCAATACTCAAATCCGTTGAAGAGGGAAATATAATATATATAACTACATGCAAATAAACACTATAAAAATCCCAGTCCTACCCACCTTACACGACTGCCAGAAGACTCCCAATCAATCAGTCGCCTTACACGATATCCCGAACATTGATCTCTCTCGCAATTTCTCTTTAACCCACATGGATCTGAAGACTATTTCTTTGGGACTTGGATCTTTCCAGTCAACTTCCACGGGATACTTTCTCACTACACCAAACACTGATACACTGACTAAAGAAATTACCGGAACACTGATGTAGAGTTGTGGACTATGATGGAAATTAACCCCTCCCCCAACCGTCCACATTTTAAAAGTAGTTTTAACCAACTATAATTATAAGAATTGGGAATTGCCGAAGGGGCTGTTAGGGAGCACTGTAAGAGTTTTATGGAAATTACCGTAATTTAAGTCGAAAATAAACCATCCACGCATGTGATGTAGTTAGCATTCTCGTCCAAAATGCCCAAAATGCTAAAAATTCAAAATTTACTCGCATTTGAAAAAGAAAAAAATACTAAACATGAAAGCGTTTTATTGTTCATAACACCATGTAACAATTTTTTACTAAAGTTTTGTTTATATTAATTTTTATACTGTTTATTAATATATTTTTTCCGGCCATTCCAAAAATGTAAATATTTTTTCTGTATCATCGACTGTTACAAAAATACGAGGTCTGTTAGAAAAGTAACCGGCCTTATTTCTTGGGAAAATCTGATTTGAATCAAGCGCGCTTGCATGAGCCGACCTTGAACCTTCATGCGCATGCATGATTTTTTCCCGCCTGTCGGTACAGTCAGTTATTGGCAAGCAGCATTGGCGTGAGGTAGTGTGTCGTGCTCTCGGCAGTTTTTCATTGCAAGGAAAATGACGGAACAACTGGAGCAGCACTAATGAGTCAAATTTTGTTTCAGGTCTATTTCTGATATCTTTACTTAGTAAGATGGCTACTAGAGGATGTAAAAATTCTCCAGATACATTTTGCTATGTGTGTGGATATTATATTGGAAAAAAACAAGTATTACATAAAATTGTGAAAGGTGCCAAATTGTGGATAGCGTACAGACTCTATTTCGGAATGCCCATGGGTGATCAGGACAAGCCATGGGCCCCTCATGTGATATGTGGAAGCTGCCGTTCTACTCTAGAAGGATGGCTAAGAGGTACAGGAAGAGCAATGCCTTTTGCCATTCCTAGAGTATGGAGAGAACCGAAGAACCATCACGATGACTGTGTTTTTTGCACGGTTGATGTGACAAAGTACAGAAAAGTGAAAGGAAGACAAGCTCTTCATTATCCAGACATACCATCATCTAGAGCACCTGTCCCACATGATGACTGCTTACCAGTACCACAGCCACCAGAAAATGTAAGTATTGTTATCATATTCTCCAAAAAGTTTTCATTTAATTAATTTGAGTATTTACTCTGCATTAATTTTCCTAAGTATTAATTTTATTCAAGTCTTTGTTGAAGTTGCTATATGTGCTTATTTCTTTCTTTCCAGGTAGATGATGGAATGGATATTTCATCTGAAGGGTCAGCAAGTAGCAACAACCAAGAAATGGAAGAAGTTTTCGTACCAAGAATGACTTTGGAGCCTCATTTTCCAAATCAGAGTGAACTAGATGATTTAATTAGGGACTTAGGTCTTACTAAGTCAGGAGCTGAACTTCTTTCATCAAGGTTGAAGGAATGGAATCTACTAGGACAAGACTGCAGGATAACTGGGTACCAGAAACGACATGAAGAATTTGAAATTTACTATGACATTAGTGATGATCTGTGTTATTGTAAGGATGTAACTGGTTTATTTACTGCTCTTGGACTCAAGCATGATCCTACACATTGGCGGCTGTTTATTGATAGCTCAACACGAAGTCTCAAAGCAGTATTACTCCACAATGGAAACAAATATCCATCTTTGCCTCTTGCACACTCAGTACAAAAGAAAGAAAACTATGAAAATGTCAGACAGCTTCTTAATAAAATAAATTATGATGAATTCAAATGGAATGTTTGTGGGGATTTCAAGATGCTCGCATTTTTGCTTGGTTTGCAAGGGGGATACACAAAGTATTCATGTTTCCTTTGCTTATGGGACAGCAGAGCTGATGATGATCATTTTAAGAAAGTTCATTGGCCCCCACGAATGGAACTGCAGCCGGGAATGTTAAATGTTCACAGAGAGCCCCTAGTAGATTCCAACAAAGTTTTATTGCCCCCACTTCACATTAAACTAGGATTGATTAAACAGTTTGTGAAAGCCTTGGATTTTGGAGGAGAAGCTTTTCAGGAAATTTGCCTTATGTTTCCAAAACTATCTGAGGCTAAGATAAAGGGTGGTATATTCGTTGGACCCCAGGTAAACACAATGATGAAGTCGGAGAAACTGGAAAGAGCGATGACAAAAATTGAAAAAGAAGCCTGGTGTGCATTTCGTGATGTAGTCCATGGATTCCTAGGAAATAACAAAGATCCTAATTACAAACAACTGGTATCAAAACTTATTGAGAACTTCAGGAAGCTTGGTTGTCGTATGTCCGTGAAAATTCATTTTTTGCATTCTCACCTTGATTTCTTCCCAGAAAATTTGGGTGATGTCAGTGAAGAGCAGGGTGAAAGATTTCACCAGGACATAGCAACTATGGAAAGAAGATATCAAGGACGATGGAATACTGCTATGATGGGAGATTACATATGGTCTCTAATGAGAGAAGATGAAAATATGCACTCTAGAAAATCTCGATCGTCCAAGCACTTCTGATCATAAAAGAAGAGTTATCAAAGTATTTACAATGCAGAGCTGTATAATGTCTTTTGTTCTAATATTGTACTGCCTATATAATTTTCAATATATGAAAAAAATAATAAATGTTCTTTAATTATCCTTAAAAGAGGGAAAGAGAAATTGCATACATAACAAGAAAATATTGAATTAAGAATAAGTTAAAAACTATCGATGTTACAGCAAAACTAATGTGATTTTTAAGTTCAGTAGCACAAAATACATGTATAAACATCAAAAAAATACATATAAACAAAACATGTGTTACAAGGAATTTGGCTGTCTCAAATACTTTTTAGTCCATCCGTAGACACCCCATTTGCTCATGGGTAGAATGAATTAGTTTGTTTAAAGAGATTTTATGATATTGTCTAACTTATTCTTGAATTTGTGTATCGTGTTACTGTCCACTACATGTGCTGGAAATCTGATTCATGTATTTGCTATACATGTAAAGAAATTACCACAGTGAGTGGCGCTGTATCTTTTCTTTTCAATTCCAGTTTGTATCAGTTACCTCTAACCTGATTTTGATTTGTGCTGAGAGAGAGAGAGAGAGAGAGAGAGAGAGAGAGAGAGAGAGAGAGAGAGAGAGATCCCTTGCTAAATCTAAACAAAAGAAACCTTATGATGAAGAGATTAAAGTCGATAGAGTTGAATTATTAACCGAATTATGAATCAATCCGACCAAGCAGTTCGTCTTTTCTTCAAAACTATGTTTTCGGTAAATAGTTTCTCTCTCTCTCTCTCTCTCTCTCTCTCTCTCTCTCTCTCTCTCTCTCTCTCTCTCTCTCTCTCTCTCTCTCTCTCAAATATCCTTTTAATTATCCTCCTTTCCTTAACTCTACTTTCTTATCTTTTATTAGGAAATTAATCTTAGAATTTATAACATATATACATCATAGTATATCTACATGAATAAATTCTTATTTTACAAATAATGTATTTACAAATGCAATTTTTACTATTTATCAAATGTATGTTTTTGAATAAAAAAAATATCGAATCGTGTATACTTTTCAATAGAAGTTTTAAATCCTATTTTATTTACATTGAACGTATTTATCATTCTATGTTTATTATAAAGTAATATTTTCCATTCTTTGTAATTCCGTTATATGGTAATTTTTTTTATCCTACCTCTATTGGGTTTCTATTATTTAATTAATTAGACGCACAGTTGACATATTGGCCTCATGAATGACTTAATGTATAATTAAATTTATAAATCAACGAGGCACCGATGAACCTAGGAATTGCGCAGCAAGCTTTCCGCTTACTATCAATCAATTAGTCCAAGGGAGCAACGTCACACTACCTCGATATCATCTTTGTCTATGTAGTGAACGCCAAGTACCCACAAGGGATTCGTAAAATGAAAAAGCCAATCTTGGAAGACTAGCGACAAAGTACATATCTTCTTGTGGTCAGTTGTACTACCAGCACAGAGCTGGGAATAAGTCTGACACTGGTGATGCAGAACTACTAGTCATCCGTGACTCAGAGAAGCAGCACAAAATTATCGCCAGTGTTGACCAAGGTGCTGGTGACAGTGACACAGCACATTGTATGAGCTGTATGTCTGCATACACAAGACCAGGACCAAGATCCGAGAAAGTTTTCATAGGAAAACCTTTGGCGCCGATGCCCGTAATATTGTCACCGCATGTGCCAGGTGTAAAAAAGTAAACCCCCCTTGGCAAACTAAGTTGCTGAGCAGCATCCGGTGCCTGTCCCCAAAGAGGTAATGGTGCAAATCAGCATCGATATCACCAACCTACCCAAGACAGAAGATAGATACTACTGTGTTGTTGTTGCCATGGATTACTACTCAAAATGGCCAAAAGCAGGGGCTCTTATAGACCACACAGCCGAGAGCATCGCGACATTCTCGTCCAAGGAAATCGTATGCCATCAAGGATATGTTGATATCCACATAAACGATCAAGGACACAAATCCGTGAACCAGGTGTCATCCGCGCTCCATGACATGATGGGCACGAAGCGGCAAGTTATTAGCGATTAACATAGCCAAGCCAACGGCCTTGTTAAACACAATTTTAGGGCCATCAAGGATTCTCTCATCAAATGTCCTGAGAACCGTGAGAGATGGGTAGGCTATATACATGCAGTAGTCTTTCAATACCACACATCAAAGCACACATTGATAAATTTCACTCCCTTTAAGTTTGTCTGCAGTCCATCGGGACAAAAAGGTTAAATCCTGAAAAACTCCTAACGTGAAGAGCCTACTATCAATCAACAGGACCCTGAATCAAAATGTAACTATTTGGTGAAGTCTTGTTTTAGAAGTGACCAGGTGGATCTCCTGAACGTAAGTTTTCTGGAAGGTTGGCGTTAATCTCCATCCCCCTTTCAATGATGAGTTATTAAGCATGACCTTTCAACCCCAGATGGATTTTCTGGTTGAAGTCTACCCGAAAGTAGACCTTCAACTTCATATCCTTAGCATTTCTTCATGAAGGGATGAGGCTGAAGGTTAACCTTCAGATTGATCCTGACTTCAACCAGAAAATCCCTCTGGGGTTGGAAGATCAAGACTTAAAAACTCATCTGCCTTCTAGAAAACTTACGTTCAGGAGATCCATCTGGTCACTCCGAAAGCCGAGGGGTACTGTTGTATCAATGTAAAAATGTAGGTTTTTACTACTGCAAAATTAGATTGTTAATGTAAATACGTAATGTTAATTATTTCAAATATGAAATCTTTTATTATTGTAAATAAAATTTTCATCATAGAATTATAAGTTTTAGATTTAAGATATATCCAATTTATTAGTATAAACTTGGTTTATCTTTTCATTTGTTGAAGAGAAAAGATCATTCATAAAAAAAAATTGCCACATAAAAAATTGATTAGATTTAATAAAGGTGAAGGGCATCTTCTTTAAACGCGAGCATTAAGTTAAAATGAGTAACGAAATTACGAATTCCTTAAAAGGAAAAAGGAAAATTGTAATCATATTGTGATTGATAAGGTTCTTGTAACTCCTGACAAAGAAAAATAAATAAATTCATAGATAAAATACTTCTAAACAAATTATAATGAACTAGTCACCAAGAGCTAAAAGACATGGGCATAAATAAAGAATTATGGAGGTCGACTAGCCCATGGAAGGACCTACCTTTGGGCAGAGCACAGTAGTAGAAGTAGCATTAGTAGTAGTAGTAGTAGTAGTAGTTTTTGAGAACCTATCTCGCCAATAGCCCTCAACAGAAGTGTAAAGTTATTATTTTTAATAAAAATACTTAAATCCTCATATGTTAATTTTTTGGGGGAAAAAAAGTCACATTTGTACTTGAGAGGACGAATAAGGACTTATTCAGATCTTTCACCTAAAAGCTAGTGTATGATCTTAATCAAATTTTGATTATATTACTGTATTTATAATGTACCAAATGTTTACGAATATGTATAATGTAGGTTATATCTTACAGTGTCCCACTAGTGACAACGATGATCCGTCGAAAACATAACTTTCTAATGTTATTCCACAATAGATGAAAATTCTATAATTTCCGTCAAAGAACTGCCTTATGACGGATTTTTTTTTTTTTTTGCCAGTTTTATTAGTATTACCTTGTAGATTAAATCCGAAATGAAAAGATCTGAATAATGCAAACTGCTTTTACCCCTTTTATTCACGCCAAACCATCTTTCTCGAATTTGTTTACAGTTTTAACTGCCTCAGTAGTACCCGAAGAGTATATATTTTCTGCTTCCCCTCCTGGTATTACTGTCGTGAGTGTGAAAGCAACCACAATCGTCAGATCGAGGGACATTGAACAAATTTAATGTCGTGACTTCAAATTGCTATGGTTGTGATAGCGAACAATACATAGACCAGGGTACTTCGAGACAGCAAATTTTATCACTAAGCCGCCCTACCCACTGAACTGGTTCTCTCGAGTGTTCCTTCAAGGTACAGACCTTAACTATGCGTTTTCCTCCAAGACTTCTAACCTGCCGTGCGTACCAGCTATCAGTTGGATTGTACTCGAGGCGAAGCTTATCTGTGCAGCCTCGCAAACGGCCCTGCCTTGAGGAAGGAAGACTGCATTTATATCTGTATACCTCCCTACCCTCCTGGTTGTCTCTGATTGGACCTAGAACCGTTAAATTGGAGCAACGACTATTTTAATACCAACTAATATAGTGTGTGATTTCTAAACGTTTTGGACGATTTACAGTGTGTGGTCATTGTTTTTGAATGAATGAATGAATGATTTAAAGTTTTCAGGCATCCTGACATCTAAGGTCATTGACGCCGGTAACATTTAATTTATGTATACAAAAATAAAAAATGAAATAAAATAAAAATTAAAGAGTATTCAATTAAAATCATAAAAATTGGATGTCATAAAAGTTAAATATTTTCCAGAAGACCTGCTTCTGAAAGAAATCTAAAAATGCCACTTGCATGGTAGGACACATCATTTCCAAGAATCTTGGCAAGGATGAACCTGCCACCCTCACCTCGAGCCTCAAACAAATATCTATTCCGCAAGTTGTTATAATTGGGGCATTCGGTCAACATATGCCTTACTGTTAGAGGTACTAAACAGTTGTCACAATACGGTTGGTGTTGGTCCTTCAGCAGAAACTCATGTGTCAACCGAGTGTGACCAATACGGAGACGACAAAGAGACGTCTCCCATTTTCGGGGCATCATATTATACCTCCAAGGAGATATGTCATTTGTTACTTCCCTCATTTTATTGCCATCTTGACTATCAAATTGCTGTTGCCATTTATTGCAAACCAATTTCTTGATGTCAGGTAAGAAATCATTACAGGGAATGGGATACCTTCTTGGCAGCAACTCGGGTGCAGCCTCCTTAGCCAGTGAATATGACTTCTCATTCCCGGACACACCTATATGTGCTGGAACCCAACAAAATTGAACTGTTATACCTCTCCGTCCAATAAGGAAGAGCCATTCTAAAATCTTTAAAACTAGAGGGTTATTAGAATTAAAAACTTCCATAGCTTGAAGGACACTCCTTGCATCACTAAAAATTGTAAAATTACCCTCCTTCTCCAACGCTATTTTCTCAATAGCGGTTAATATGCCATACAGTTCGGCAGTAAATATGGAAGCGGTCAGAGGAAGTGCACCTCTACAATTAAAACCATTACTATATACTCCAAATCCAACGCCAGCATCAGATTTGGAGCCATCAGTATAGAAAAAAGTTGATCCTCTATGTTCTTTAACATGTTCATTAAAAAGAGACCCGGCTTCTAGGTCTGACATATTCTTCTTATCTCCAATAAAATATTTACAAAAAGATATCTCTGGTAACTTCCATGGAGGCGTTGATGATACCTTGAATGGAAGTACCTTATTTCTAATTATATCCAGACTATTTAATAATCGTTTCACCCGAAAGCCATAAGGTTGAGGAGATTTTGGGTGCAACTCAAAGTATGATGCGTGTCTTACAAGGCTTGCAGTCTGAAAGGCTAGAGAGTTAGGGAGTCTTTGCAATCTAAACCAATACCGAAGAATGGAAGACAATCGGTAAAGGTCTAGAGGTAACTCTCCAGCATCAACAAGGAGAATTGGGATAGGCGAGGTTTTAAAAGCTCCAGTAGACAATCTAATACCTGCATGATGTATCGAGTCTAATATTTTTAACCGGCTTGGGGTGGATGAAGAATATACCTCACAACCATAACTAATTTTGGAAAAAATCAAGGCCTTGTATAATTTTAAAATAGTATTGCGGTCTGCCCCATGATGTATGGGACAATACTTTTAAGATATTCAGAGCTTCAACACATTTAGCTTTTAGCACTTTTAGGTGAGAAACCCTGTAAGTCTACAGTCAAATATCAAACCTAAAAATTTGGTTTCCGATACACATGGTATCCGTTGACCTTTAATGTATATATCCGGGTCTGGACATACTCCCCGGATACGACAAAAATGAATAATGGTAGTTTTACTTGTCGAGAACTTAAATCCATTCATGTCAGCCCACTGGATAATTTTATCAATAGAGAGTTGGATTTTCTCTCAACCATTGCCATTCTAGTGCCAGCAAATGATATTGAGAGATCATCCACAAATAATGTTGAGAGAACATCCTGGGGAATGGCTGAGGATATCCCATTAATTGCTAGTGCAAAAAGGGTTACACTCAGCACACTACCCTGAGGAACTCCTTCTTCCTGGCACTTACTCTCTGATAGAGTTTCCCCCACTCTCACTTGAAAAACTCTACGTGAAAGAAATGCCTGAATAAATAGTGGTAGCTCTCCTCTCAATCCCAATTCATGAATGGTTTTAAGAATACCATATCTCCATGTGGTATCATATGCCTTTTCAAGGTCAAAAAATACTGTCACATGGTGCTGTTTGGAAGCAAAGGCTTCACAAATAGAAGACTCAAGTCGTATCAACACATCAGTCGTTGAGTGCATTTTTCGGAATCCACATTGAATTGGTGATAAAATACCTTTCTTTTCAAGGTACCATATCAGCCTTGCATTGACCATCTTCTCCATGATTTTACATAAACAAGATGTCAATGCAATAGGACGATAGTTTGCTGCTAAAAACTTGTCTTTACCGGGTTTTAAAAAGGCTAAAATAATGGCTAGTTCCCAAACACTTGGGTAACTATGATCATGCCATATTCTAATAATAATGCTTAAAATAAATAGCTTTGTATTAAAATGTACATGTTTAATCATTGCATATGGAATTCCATCGGGTCCAGGGGCTGTATCGTTGCAATGAGCAAGTGCGGAATCAAATTCTCTTTCAGTGAAAGGAGAATTATACGACTCTTCTCTTCTTGTTGCAAAATTTAAAATTTTCTTTTCTTCAGTGCTCCTATACTGGTGACCAGGGGCTCCTTCACACTTGCTGGATACATTTGAAAAATGATTAGCCAGGGCATTGCTAACTTCATTTGCTTCAGTTACATACTGGCCATTCACCTTCAACACTGGTGGTGGGTTGGGGGTGAATTTGCCAGCTATCTTTTTTACTTTCCTCCACACAGAAGATGGTTGTGTTCTACTGTTAATGGAGGAAACAAAAGACATCCATGACTGGCGCCTTGCTTCTTTCATGGCACGACGGAACTGTGCTCTACATTTCTTGTACATAGTTAAATTATCATCAGTTCTGCGTCTACGCAATCGTGTTAGAGATCTTGTGGCTCTGTGGAGTGCAGTTAGTTCTGAAGACCACCATGGGACTGGTCGTTGTTTGAATAACCCTGTTGTTTTGGGAATTGAATTGACTCCTGCTGTATGAAGAGTTCCATTCAGTAGGTCTATGGCATCATCAACACTTTCAAACTGTTCTGCTCTCCCTTCGATTTCACTTAGCTCACAAAATTTAACCCAGTCTGCCTTGTCTAGATTCCAACGTGGCGATCTTTGCTAAGGCGGACCCTTGTTGGTGTTTATAATGATTGGTGCATGATCACTAGTATGCCAATCATCTAATGTCCTCCAATCAAAATCAAGAAGGCAGTTAGAGCTTGCAATTGAAAGGTCAATGCATGACAAAGTACCTGTCTGAGCATGAAGGTGTGTGGGCTCTCCTGTATTAAGGAGTCCCACATCCTCATTCTCCACAATTGATGAGATAATATTGCCCCTTGTGTTGGCCAAAACATCACCCCATAAAGGATGTCTACCATTCATATCTCCCAGTAAGAGAAAAGGTTGAGGGAGTTGTTGAATGACCTCTGCTAAATCATCATATAAAATATTATCATTTGGAGGTAAGTACAGAGAGCATATTGTATATTTTCTCCCTATATCAATTTGTACAACAACTGCCAGCAGGGTTGTACGTATAGATATAGGTATTTGGGGAACATCTCGACGAATGTACATGAGACTTCCGCCATGGCTCCCTACTCCGTGATCATAAGGTGTCCTATAACTAATATATTCGCGAGGAAAAGGGGTATTAGCATCAAGCTTGCTCTCCTGGAGACATACAATTATGAGGGAATGCTCGTGAATTAAGAACTTAAGTTCTTTATATTTAGCCCTCAAACCCTGACAATTCCATTGCAAAATTGAGGAGAAAACTATGGATTATTTCGGGAAGACATCTTGGATGAGGTCTTCCCATTAGCAGTTTTTAATTTAACATTATTACCAGTAGGTTTCTTCAGAGGTGGTCTTGTTATGTTGGGTTTTACGTTGGTGTTTTTCTTTGTATCTTTTTTATCTATTTGTTGAGGGGGATGGTGGACCTCAACTTGAATTTCTGATTTATCTAAATTATCTTCTGGTTGATCGGCAACATCAACAGACAAAATATCATATTTATTTGATGTCATAATTCTAGTATTTCTTATGGAAGGGGGTGAGAGAGATGGAGGTCTCTCTCTTTTACGATTAGTAGGTTGTGAGTTACCAGGTTTTTGTACCTTCCCCACTACAGGTACACCTGATAACTTGGTGTCAGGTGGAATCTCCATTAAATCAGGCAAGGATATGGCCTGGGAGAGGCTAGTACTATCCTTTGTAATGGGGGACAAAGGTTTGATAGTGGTGGGCAATGTCTTTTGGTTGATACTCAATGATAAATCTTTAGGAGGAGATGTTCTTGTCTTATGCAGCACTTTATCAATAGATGGAGAATTCCTTTTTCGAGAACTACCTACAGTCGTAGGTGGGTGAGATGATTCCCGAGGAACTTTTTCTCCTGTTTTTAATGTCTTTGCATAAGTATTAGATTTATTTAATAATCTCTTGGCATGCCCCACACTTACATGTTCAATAATTGATTTATTGAGGGCAGCCTCTTCTAACTTATAAAACTGGCAGCTCCTATCATTAGATTTATGATTAGAGTTGCAGTTTAAGCATCTTGCCTCAAATGTACATTCCCCATGGTAAATATTGGAGCAAGTATTACAAATTCTTTCACTATTGCAAACTTTGGAGGGATATCCAAATTTAAAGCAATTATAACATTGCAGTGGCTTTTGCTTAAAAGGTTGAACTCTGATCCTTTCGTTTTCTATGTCTATGTGGAAAGGTACATGGGCATCCTGGAAAGTAAGAACAATCATTGATGTTCCTGGTACTTTATGTACTTTCCACACTGATAGAGGACACATAGCCAATATCTCCTCTTCAGTAAATTCATACAGATCCCTATTAAAAACCACTCCCCTTCCATAGCTAAAGTTTGGATGGGGTTTGATGTCCAATTTTATATCATCATTTACTGTCTTCAAATTGGACAGTATAACAGACTGTGTGTATGACTTGGCCTTTATCAAGTAACTTTTCTTACCAAATCGAGATATATCTCCAGGTGCGATCGTACCTACCTTCCTCTGAAGAAATTTGATATCTTGAAATAATTTTCCGTACCTCCTACAGATTGAGCAAGAAGCCACATTGGTGGTTTTTGCTTTCTTTGGGATGGCATATCTGCCTCTATATCTTTATCAGCCCAGTCTGCTGGTCTGTAGACATCCAGATCTTAAGGTGCCCCATCACACAGAGCACCCTTAACACTCATATTACCTACTTTAATATCAACAATATTACGGCTTGCATTAAATTCTTCCTCATGACAATTAAATGATAACCAAGATTCCCAATTATCATCTTGAAGTTTCATTCTAATTTCTTTTATTAATCCGTAACACTCAAATATTTTATGTAGCACATCATAATTAGCTTCTAATGGGATTTGAGTAATGTGCAGGACATTCAGTTTTCCTGTGTTGCCCAAATTACCCTTTTTCCGAGTATTTACAGAATAGTCCTTTTTAGTTCCTACGTCGTCAACGGAGTTCTCTTTAAATGAATTGCCAGAGGTCGTCAACAGTGCCGGGGCCGAGTCAGCATATCCAGGGGAGGTGGGGTCATTCTCACAAGAATCCATCATAAAAAAGAAGAGAGAAGAGTGATTTTTGAAGTTTGATTTACCTGCTTGAGAACATTAAGGCATCACATGTTGGGAAGGAAATTTACACTCTCCACTACCGGCACAGTGAGAGTATACTTCCGAGATGGTCCACTCCATACCCTACCCGAAGGATAGCATCAAAACAGATATAGAGGCACAGGAGTAAGCTGAACCCGTCTGTTAGGACTGAGACCAAGAAACTATGGAATCATCCTCCCCATATCTGTAATGACGGGCTTCCGGCCAAAAGCCGAGAGTCCTACCCCAAGCGTTGGATCCCCCTGGATTCCGAAGACTCAACACTTGAGAATAGTCCTGCCAAAAAGATCCAAACCATCTTCGGGATGGCTGAGATCATCCAATACTCTCACATATAGCTTTGAGCACAAACACCTCCCAACCGCGACACCTTTCCCATTCATCAAAGCAGGCAGCAATACCGGATGTAGAAACATCCGCCCAAGTGGCAATAACGGATGTAGAAACATCCGCCCAAGTGGCAATAACGGATGTAGAAACATCCGCCCAAGTGGCAATAACGGATGTAGAAACATCCATGCCACAAAAAGTGAGAAAAAAAATAATGATAAACACACACATATGTAAATATATACACATATACATATGGGACAGCAACATGGAGGAAAGTTTATAATATTAGGAGAAGGTTGAAGCAATATAAAGAGGAAGAAAAAGATAATTAAGAGAAAAATTTAGATTCGAACTGGGGGAGCAATTTCCCCAAGTTCAAGAGCCCTCTTGCCCGTCACCAAGTTTCAGCACGGGAATAGAATACCCTGCTGAAGCTCAGTGACTTCATCAAGGCATTCTCTCATTAAGAGGGTCATTGTTTTTGACATAAGCAAACTTCTTAATGAGAAGGGTAGACGGAATGACTTCCGCAGTTGAAGAGGAAAATTGGTGGCTAGGATTTAAACTCTGGTAAAGTACACACACACACACACACACACACACACACACACACACACTCTCTCTCTCTCTCTCTCTCTCTCTCTCTCTCTCTCTCTCTCTCTCTCTCAGCATCCTTTTAAACGACAGCTAAATACTCAGCTAAAGGATATCCTATTAAATATTTACAACTATTTTCAAAAAGACAAAGTGAACGGTAGCCTTTAACAGATTTATCAAAATTAATGGATTGGGTGTCTGCTGCATCAGGTGTGTGTGACAGAACCGTTTACAGGCTTAGTGAATAAACTACGGAAGCAAAGGATACATCAGAGCGCGATATTTTGTTGCGTACCAACGAATCAATGTTCAGCAACCAGGACATGGTCTTTTACGTCGAGCTGTAAAAATCAGTGAAGTTGGGCAGAAGCATACCATTTCTACCTTTGATCTTGCTGCTGATAGAAAAAAAAAATAATTACAAACTAAGCTGTAAAGAGATACCAACTCTTGAAATAATTTTAGTAGAAATTAATGATGATAGTAAATTTAATGGATGGAAAGGGCCATTTAGGCAAGTTCTCCTGCAGATTGGATTTAAATATGGAAATATGAACGGTCGTCGACAGAGAAGCTATATGAGATCTGCAAGAGCAAAGTTTCTGCGTAAGATGATTGAAGTAAGGAGTTAAGGATTTAATCATTCTATCATCCCCTGGATGAAGCTTTTGTAAATTAACTACTCACATAGTAACTAGAGTGACACAGAGGCAAAGCAACAGGACTCAACACAAATTGGAACGGGTGGTTCGAAAGGAGCAAGTTTAGGTACAGAACTTATTTATAAGGAAAAAACTTAAGGTTCATTTTGATACTGACAATTGCCTTGTGTTATTGGAGAAATGGTTCAGATTTCAACAAGCTTAAACCCGGAAGTGCTATCGGATGTCCTGTGTCTAAGACACGACACCACAAAGGACCTCCAGATAATTCCCTTCGGTGAGGGCAAGCAAGCGGCCCTGTGCAGATGGAGGACTACATTGCCCTCCGGAGAAGAGGACTAAGTCTGAAAAACTAAGGTTGTGGGCTATCCCGAAGTTCAAGCAGGAGGCCACAGGAATTGGAGTTAAGGCGACCAGATCCTCTCTGATTTTCCCTGGATCCTTCCGACCTTAGATTCCTGAGGTACGTCAACCCGAAGGAAGCAACGACTCCAAATTTCAACTTCAAAGAGTCCAACAGGATTTCTTGGACCTTGTCTTTTCAGGTTGACGCTAAACTCCATCGGTTCATCACTAAATTTTAGACCGATGGAATGTTTGCGTTACACCCTTCCATTATCCATTTGGGCTTAATGGACAATTCAGTTTTGCGAAGTCTTAACTATTTTACCTCCTCGATGAACTGGAGTTTTTTTTTTTTTTTTCTTAAGCCAGGCCCTTCACATCCTTTAGGAAGGATAACAGTTTTCATTTATCATTTAAGTACGAACATTTTTATTATTAGATTTTAAAATTTTACGGTAAACTACTTTCATTATGAATGAAATAAAGAAAGTTTGCTAAAGTTCTGAAATTTTACTAGTGAAAAAAGAATGATTAACTCCCCCCCTCACCCTTAAGCAAAAAACAGTAGCATTTTTATTTAAAAACATGAGTATTCACCTGAAAATGTGAATTTGAAGAGCAACCAACTAATAAAAACATGCTAATAAAACTAATAAAAAAATGCTAGGGGAAAAAATGTGAAAACTCACGATACCGATATTGTTAAAATATTCTATTTCGGACAAATCAAGCCTTTAGAAAAGGGTAAAATAAATTAGCCCAACATAAATAACCCAGAGTTAGGAAAGAAATTGCCATTTCTAACAAAGTTATGATATTAATCGGAAAGATCCTTCAATAAATCATATTAAGTGTATCTTGCATTAGGCATGTCATCTGATAAATAAGTTTGAAATAAAATGATTCATGAGTTAATGATAAAAATTATATAAATTAGTTTTAAGTGAGAGGTACAGTGGGGCTCCCGACATAAAATTTCCCAGTCAACTGTGGTTGATCATTATTCCTCTCTAGCCTCTGATGGGACGACACCCATTGATAGATGGACCATACCTGGGCCGAGCGGGGAATTAAATATCGTAACTATCTGGGCAACATGATCACTAAGTCTCCAGCCTACCTCAGCATAGGACAAACTACCGCCATGCCTCGCCACCCTCGGACCTGGATCCCTCGGCATAAATCTGGAATGGCCCTCGGACATCCTGCCTCTACAGGCACTACTCCAAAAGACTTGACTTCTGAGGAAACCACTTTGGTGAAGAGCCTTAAGTCCTCGTGCCCCGATGAAGGAAGAAACGGCCATCCTGAAAGGCCGAAGTCTGGAGGTGGTTTTCTTGTACAAAGGGCATCAACAACAAGTGTGTTCATGCAGGTAGGCAAGGGACAGCGAAGAAAAGGTCGCCAAACTTTTAGTCTTCGTCTGGATCCCTGATAAAGAGGTTCTTGATGTCCGTCAACCAGGAAGAACCGACTACTCCCAGTTTTCTGGAGGACTTTTTGACGTAGCCTTTCCGAAGGTTGAGCTTAAACCTTCATGCCCCGGAGAAGGAAGAAACGGCCCTCCAGACAAGAGCCCTCTGAAGGCTGTCTCGGACAAAGGGCATCAACAACAACTGTGTTCATGCAGGTAGAAAAAGGACAACGAAGAAAAGGCCGCCAACCTTCAGGTCTTCGTCCGGATTCCTCCGACAAGGAGGTTCTTGAGGTCCGTCAACCAGGAAGAACCGACTATTCCCAGTTTTCTGGAGGACTTTAGGACGTAGCCTTCCCGAAGGTTGAGCTTAAACCTTCATACCCCGGTGAAGGGAGAAATGGCCCTCCAGAAGAACCCGAAGTCTGAAGGTTCTCTTGGACAAAGGGCATCAACAACAAGTGTGTTCATGCAGGTAGACAAGGGACAGCGAAGAAAAGGCCGCCAAACCTTCAAGTCTTCGTCCGGATCTCTCCGACAAAGAGGTTCTTGAGGTCTGTCAACCTGGAAGAACCGTGTCCAGAGTTTCCGAAGGTTGAGCTTAAACTCATGTCTGTTCACGGATGGTTTGGGAGGCCGTGCCCTTGTAACAACTGAGTGGATCCTTCGATAGTCATCTAAATTAACTAATCTTTTACTGTACACGGAGAATATCTTACATTGTATGTAAGAATTTAATTTCACTTTTATACATACATATACCAAGGCACTTCACCCAAATTTGGGGGGTAGCCGACATCAACAAATGAAACAAAAACAAAAAAGGGGACCTCTACTCTCTACGTTCCTCCAGCCTAACAAGGGACTTAACCGAGTTCAGGTGGTACTGCTAGGGTGCCACAGCCCACCCTCCCACATTATCCACCACAGATGAAGCTTCATAATGCTGAATCCCCTACTGCTGCTACCTCCGCGGTCATCTAAGGCATCTATGCGACTTTAGTTAACTCTAAGACAATGATCTTCATGACAATATTAGTTTTAAAAAGAAAATTACCAACGTAAGAAAACCCCAAAATTATGAAACCCTAAAGGAAAGCTTTATTTTGTGCTCAAGAAAACCATTGAAACCGTAATACGAGAAGGATGAAACTTAATCCAGACTGAGAACTTATATGTAATTATTTATTTCATATAAACATTCTTAGAAGAAAGTTTTTTACCTAATGACAAAAATTATAAAAGTTGGAGTACATAATTACCGTAATATTCTGTCTATATTCCTTTAGTATTTATTTTCAATCTGTATTCCTGCAGATTTTTTTTTCTCATTTAAAATCTATTTTCCAATAATGCCTAAATTTACACTGATAATGAGCATTGTCATATCGCTAGTATATCAAAATATAAATTCTATCAGAATAATCTACCAAAGTAGTAAAACAAAAAACACCAATTAAGTTTATTGCATAAGATACAACAATAAAAAATCCCGTATTTAAGACCGATTAAAAGAACCTTTACTGTATTAGATCTCTATTAGATATAAAGGTTTCTTCAAATAATTTTTTTTATGAAGACTGTATTAAAGTTGCTCAAGAACAGCATTAATAAAAAAAAAATCAGGTAAAAATAGACTAAGAGTTTTATTTTTGGGTAAAAATAGACTAAGGGTTTTATCCTTGGGTAAAAATAGACTAAGGGTTTTATCCTTGGGTAAAAATAGACTAAGAGTTTTATCCTTGGGTAAAAATAGACTAAGAGTTTTATCCATGGGTAAAAATAGACTAAAAGTTTTATCCTTGGGTAAAAATAGACAAGAATTTTATCCTTGGGTAAAAATAGACAAGAGTTTTATCCTTGGGTAAAAATAGACAAGAGTTTTATCCTTGGGTAAAAATAGACAAGAGTTTATCCTTGGGTAAAAATAGACAAGAGTTTATCCTTGGGTAAAAATAGACAAGAGTTTATCCTTGGGTAAAAATAGACAGAGTTTTATCTTTGGGTAAAAATAGCAGTTTTATCCTTGGGTAAAAATAGACAGAGTTTTATCCTTGGGTAAAACATAGACAGAGTTTTATCCTTGGGTAAAAAATAGACAGCTTTATCCTTGGGTAAAAAATAGACAGAGTTTAATCCTTGGGTAAAAATAGACAAGAGTTTTATCCTTGGGTAAAAATAGAGTTTTATCCTTGGGTAAAAATAGAGTTTTATCCTTGGGTAAAAATAGAGTTTTATCCTTGGGTAAAAATAGACAAGAGTTTTATCCTTGGGTAAAAAAGACAAGAGTTTTATCCTTTGGTAAAAAATAGAGTTTTATCCTTGGATAAAAATAGAGAGAGTTTTATCCTTGGGTAAAAATAGACAGAGTTTTATCCTTGGTTAAAAATAGACAAGTGTTTTATCAGTGTGTGGTTTAAGATACGACGTTGACTTTCACCCGAAGTCTCGAATCCTGAAGAACTTTAGCGCTTGAGAGTCTGGAGGGTTTGAGGATCTGCCTCTGCCAGGGGCAGTGCTCTGTCGAAGTCTTCACTGAGCAGGTCTTTCCTGCAACGATGTCCTTCACCCAAACTCCTTTCTTCTTCAATTTCTCCAAATTCAGACTTCTTTTCCTTATTTCTTTTCGTCTTCCTGTTATCCACCTCCATCTCGAAAGTGATGAGCGGAATGACGTCATAGATGTGATCATCTTCCTGCAGCAGGTCGGAAGACCTCTGTATTTGCCCTCCGTCTGCGTCGAAGCATCGGTCATCTTCGGTCGAATCACTGGCATCGACAGAACAGGATCGGAGAGGTCTCTGCGCCATGCTGCAGGAGGAAGAGTCCACGTGCCCTTGTCCACGCCTTCTAATTTGGGCCTCTTTACTAAATGGGTGTCGCTGACCGTCGACATAGGAAGAGGACTTTTCAAGGAGTTGAAAGCAGGCCTAGGACAATCTCCGTGTTCACTACAACGTGGATCAGGTTTGAAATTTTCAAAAACTCTTTGGATCAGTTAATTGCCAACACTCACTCTCTCTCTCTCTCTCTCTCTCTCTCTCTCTCTCTCTCTCTCTCTCTCTCTCTCTCTCTCTCTCTCTCTTGTTGTGAAGATTTCAGTTCAAAATAAAATTCATAGAACTTTTGGCTGCAATCTGAGTTTCGCATTTGCTGAACAAAATGGTTTTGATATTCTTCAACTGTTAATCAAAGTAAGTTTTATGCTAATTAATTCCTCTTGGAAAGCTAAGAAAACTATTAAGCATTTGAAAGTACATATTTAGATTTCAGACGAGATGCTCATGGTGCTTTTGTGGGATGGGAGTCACCTTAGAAGATACTATTTCGTTTATATCAACTGAATAATTGAAATGACTTCACTCATTTCTGTAAGGGTCTCTTGGAGAGAGAGAGAGAGAGAGAGAGAGAGAGAGAGAGAGAGAGAGAGAGAGAGAGAGAGAGAGAGAGAGAGAGAGAGAGGTAGCTGATATCAACAAATGAAAAAATAAAATAAAAGGGGACCTCTCCTCTCTACGTTCCTCTCAGGCTGACAAGGGACTCAACAGAGTTCAGCTGGCACTGCTAGGATAATTACTAATAATCAAAAGGCTTCGATTTAGTCTACCGTATAACTTTAAATCTTTTCTCTCAAGGCAATCGCTTTATCTTCAATCAAAGGTTAACAAAAAATACACAGAAAAAAATTTTTGATAAATAAAACAATTCAATCATATACTTACAATAATTTTTTTTATACAACATTTACAAAAGAAGAGATTGAAGTCGTCCAGGATGTTCCTTAGTCGTTGCAAGGGCGCGGCTCAAAGATTCCATCGGCCTCAAGTTCATCGATGAGCCGATGGAGTTTGAGGTCCACCTTCGGAGAGGAGATGTTGAGGAAGTCATTGTTCATGTTTCGATTTGCAGACCCAGTTTTGCTGACTGGCCTCAAAAATCTTGGGTCGGAGGGATCCGGGAGAAGATAAATTTGTTCTGGTCGTTTCTTCTTCTCCGCCCTCCTTACTTTGCCCACCTGGATCAATGTCAGACGACCTTGCTCCTGTAGGTGTATCTTCGCAGGATTGATTTGAATAATATAAAGATGTTCTGCTTCCACAAAACAAAGAGAAGGAATGTTTTTTATGGGATTTGTATAAGTGATCTTTCCCTCAATTCACCTTTGGCGGATATGGCTTAGTGTAAGATCCCTCATCATGAGAATATCCACCGGCAATCTGCGACAATGTCAATTCGTCTGGTGCGAGTCTCCTCACAGACGATGTTCTGTAGCTCGTGCAGTATGGTAGGTGGAACACACTGTGACGTCTCTTATCTCTCCAAGATAGGATATGGTATCGCTTATTCTTTACATACCACAATACTGTTCCTTCTGAAAATCTTTTTCTTTTCTGCACCTAAGGGTAAAACGTCTTTTCTATTTGTATTTATTGTCCCAGTGATATGGATCCTTTTTTTTTAGTAGTTCTGCCGCCAAAGATAAGTTTGTATGAAGGCGGTCTGTATACACATGGTATTCAGTTGCTCCAGTTTCAAAACTACACGTGTTGTGAACAGATGTTCGCCATACCCAAAGGAATCCATCATTGCCTTGCAGTAATATGGCACCAAACCAAGAATATACCCGGTCAAAGCATCTGCAATGTCAAATATCCTAATACCCCATTTCCAAGGTTTTTCGCTGTCATACATTTCGATTTCCGATCTCCCTTTGAAAAGCACTGTGGACTCGTCGGAGCTTAAATGGCATCCAGGATGATATCATAAGAAACGATCAGACACCTAATCAATAACGCTCTTTACCTTTGATATCCGTGATGCCATATAGCCGCTGTCTGGGGGTGGTGGAGACACATGAAGACCCCCAAAGATCATGAACCACCTATCTCTGCCAAAGATTTGCCGGAAGAATGAACTTTCGTCTCCTAATTGCTTAGAGAAAAATTTTATCATCTTTAATTTTTATGAATTGCCATATCTATCATCACTCCATGAAAAGGCATCATCTCCTCAAGACTTAATTTTTCGTGTTTTTCCAAATCGAGTATTGTTGCAGAGACCTCTTTCTACTTACTTTTTCTTCTATGTAGCGATTGGTTTCATCGATGATTATCTGGAAAAGTTCACGCGTGAAAAATATCATAAAAAATTGCAAGGGCGTTCTCAATAGATTGATCGTGACATCTGAATTTTTGTTTTCCCGTGAATATAAATCTTGGCAATTCATGTCTCTCCTTACTAAATTCTTCCCAATTATTTCCAACTGTCCAGTTTTCATCATGAGCATTATTGACGTCATCTCCAAGAGGCAGGGTCATGTCGTCGATATCTTCGTCTGGAGACTCAGACCTATGACCATCTTCTCCCACAGTGTTTGAAGAATCTGCATTCGATGTAGTAAAAACAACTGGGGCTCTTCATCAATTTCTTCAAAATCAGAAGACAATCCAAGAAAATATTCCAATATACTTTCTTCTTTTTCAAGAGTATTTATTTTTTTATTTTTTTTTTTTTTTTTGTGGAGAAAGTTTACATCGGGACTCCGTGAAGACAATAATCAAGTGAGACAAGTCTTTGTCAACTGTTTGCTGTTAGAATACGGGGTGATAATGGCTGAAAAAAATTAGTCTGGGTGACCACCTGAGTGCTTGGGTTCTTTCTATAGAATACCAGGTCAACCCGTCAGCAACCCAAACTGCGTCCTCTACTGCGCAGACCAGCCATGCAGGGAATGATGACGTCACACCGCACCACGGTCTGATTTACCAGCCTTTATTTTCTGGTATTTACTATTTTACAGTTTCCTTGCCAGGAAGCTGGTGTTCAGTGATCCACTCTTTTACTCCATTTCTACGTTAAATAGTTGGGTTAGTATGCTGGATATCGAATCATAAATTTTAAAGACCGTTATCAATTTAAGCACAAATCAGAAATAATTTTGAGCGTGTCTACAGCTAATCATTTGACAAATGCCACATTGCCTAAAAATGTAGTTATGACAAAGACTGACATACTCTTTATGCTCTAAAAATTATACAATCATTGGGAGAGAATTAGCGAGTTTTCCTGTAGTGTTTATATTTAACGATATAGGTCCTACATACGTTAGGTTATGGAAATCTTTAAGCATAAGTGTGCATAATTCGATGATTGAAAATCCAGCATGGATTTGGCTCCACTATTGTGATGACTAACATAGCACAGCTACTGGCGGTATGCAGTACTGTTGATAAAAAGTAAAATTAGAGCAAGTGAGAAGGTCAACTAAAAATGAATGCCCCTGAGGCAATATACTCTTCAATGAAACCTGCTTGAAAGAGGGTCTACTTCTGAGAAATAATAATCATCATCATCATCATCATCCTCATCTCCTAAGCCTATGATGCAAAAGGCCTTGACTGGATTTCTGCAGTCCTCTCTCTTTTGAGCTTTTAAATCAATATTTCTCCATTCTTAATCTATTTCAAACTTCATAGTCGTCAGTCATGTATCTCTGGGTCTTTCAACTCGTCCAGTGCCCTGTGGAGCACAGTTAAAAGTTTGGTGAACTAATCTCTCTTGGGGAGTGTGAAGAGCATGTCCAAATCATCTCCATCTACCCCTAACCATGATCTTATCCCCACTTGGCAGTGGCATAATCTTTATTATAGTTTCATTTCTAATCCTGTAATGCCATTTAACTCGCAATATTCTTCTGAGGGCTTTGTTCTCAAATCTACAAAATTTGTTGGATATAGTTTCATTGTCAAACAAGGGTTCATCTTCATACAGTAACAGACCTCAATAAACTGATATATAGCCTGATTTTAAATGTAATGTAAGGATATTTGATTTAAAAAATTTCACTCATATAACCATTGTCTGATTTCCATCCCTAGGGCCACGGGAATGGTGGTGTATATTAGGACTGAGTACCCTGCTTCTCATAAGTCCTGCTATGAATGTGGATGTCATGAGATTCAGGTAATAAAAGTTTGCGGTAGGCATAACAACTTCTATTTGTGTTTAATCTACTGGGATCCAGAGATAGATGATTATATCTTCGATTGTCTTCTTACCATTATGGCTAAGATACGAGAATATGATAGAAATACCTCTTTTGTCTTTGTTGGTGATTTCAATGCTCACCATGGATATGGTTAAGTTCTATTTCTCCTACCGATCACCATGGCTTAAGAGCTTTAGACTGCCTCTGAATCACGCTGTAAGTAAATCATAAGTGAAGCTACTCACAGACCTGGAAACTGCTTAAATCTCCTAGACACCGACTCTCCTGGCATTATAACAAGTAAGGTTGGTTCTCCCGTCGTGACATCTGATCATGCGTTGATTTCATTAGTAGTAATGAATGAGCAGCCTGTCCCTAATGTATCATACTCTTGTAAGATTTATATGAAATCTCAAGCAGACTGGAATGAGAATCAGCTGTTGGGCTGAAATTGGTCACAACTGCATAGTATTGTTGATCCTGTTGTCCCTTTGAATGAAAATCTAGTCAACATAAATAACAGGCATATCCCTTTTTGAGTGCTAAGCCAGGTACCGAGTGAAGGACAAACCATGGTTCAATAATGATTGTCAACGTGCTTATTTGGAGAAGCAGGAGGCTTATCATCTTTGGAAGGGTAACATATCAGATTTGACCTGAAATAACAATACTCACCTTAGAGCTTTCGCCCAGAGAATTTATGTTTCAACTGAAAAGGAATACATTCCAATCATAAAAGAAACCATTTCTGGTACAGCCTAGGAACATAAGTGGTGGACTACCCTTAAATCTGAGCTCTTTTGTGTTGATGCAATAGTTCCTCCTTTACTTAAACCAGATGTCTCACTCACTGTCCAAAGAAAAATACAACCCTTTTGGCTGATGAGTTTCACAGTGAGCAGAGTAATGAAAAACTCAAACTCCCTCATTCCTGTTTTCCTGAGGCTAAACTAATTAGTTTAGCTTTTCGATCTCGTGAAATTAAAGCATCTCTTGATGGACCTTGATGCTTATAGAGGTGTAGACCCAAATGGTGTTTTTCCTTTGTTTTTTTATAGCGACTGCAGATTTCTTAACTCCAAAGTTATCTGTTATTTTGTGCAAGTTAGCAAGAAGAGGAGCTTTCAACATTTCATGGAGAATTTGGTAATGTTACTCCACTATGCAAATGTGTTTGTGGTAGCTCAAGTCCAACTGATTACCACCCAATAACCATAACTCCCATATTATCTAAGGTGTTTCAACGTCTTTTGGGATTGATTGATTGATTGATTTGAAGTTCTCTGGCATCCTGACATTGGTCATTGACGCCAATATCGCTCATTATACATAAAGGTTAAAAGAATATTAAATTTAAACCAGAGAAGTAAATATGTTATAAAAGTTGAATATCATTAAGAAGACCTACTTCTGATATAAATTAAAAAATGCCACAAGAAGTAAATATGTTATATAAGTTAAATAGCATTAATAAGACTTGCTTCTGATATAAATTTAAAAATGCCTCTGGCATTGTACGACACATCATGTCCAAGGATCCTGGCAAGGATGAACCTGCCACCTTCACCACTAGCCTTAAACAGACATATATTTCTTTCAGTGCTATAGGTGGGGCATTCAGTCAAATAATTCCACACTGTCAAGGGTATCAAACAGTCGTCGCAATGTAGTTGGTGTTGGCCAGCCAGCAGAAACTCCTGTGTCATCCAAGAGTGACCAATGCGGAGACGACAAAGAGTAGTCTCCTTTTCGGGGCATCCCATTATACCTCCAAGGGGATATACCCATCGCACTTTCTCTCATCTTATTTTCGCTTAAACTTTCCCAATGCTGTTGCCAATTGTTGTAAATAGAATTTTTAATTGCTGGTAAAAAATCATTACAAAGAATGGGAGACCTTCTTGGTAGCAACTCAGCTGCATCACTCTTTGCCAGTGATTGATTGATTGATTGAAAGTTTTCTGGCATCCTGACATCTTAGGTCATTGACGCCGATACCATTTACTGTATATGAAAATTAAAAGCAAATTCGATTAAAACCATAAAAATTAAGAAGTCCTTACAATAGTTAAATAGTTTTCAGAAGACCTGCTTCTGAAATAAATCTAAAAATTCCGCTCGCATAGTAAGACGCATCATGTCCAAGAATCTTGGCAAGGATAAACCTGCCATCCTCACCTCGAGCCTCAAACAGATATCTATTTCTCAAGTTAGTAAAATTAGGGCATTCGGTCAACAAATGCCTCACCGTTAAAGGTACTAAGCAGTCCTCGCAATACGGTTGGTGTTGGCCCCTCAGCCGAAACTCGTGTGTCAACCGTGTGTGACCAATACGGAGACGACAAAGAGTCGTCTCCCCTTTTCGGGGAATCATGTTATACCTCCAAGGTGATATGATATATGTTACTTCCCTCATTTTATTGCCATCTTGACTATCCCAGTGCTGTTGCCATTTATCACATACCAATTTCTTGATGTAAGGTAGGAAATCGTTACATGGAATGGGATACCTCCTTGGTAGCAACTCGGATGCCGCATTCTTCGCCAGTAAATCTGCCTTCTCATTCCCAGACACACCTACATGTGCTGGAACCCAACAAAATCGAATAGTTATACCTTTCCGTCCAATAATAAAAAGCCATTCTAAAATCTTTAAAACTAGAGGGTTACTAGAATTAAAAACTTCTAAAGCTTGAAGAACACTCCTTGCATCACTAAAAATTGTAAAATTACCCTCCTTTTCCAAAGCTATTTTCTCAATAGCGGTTAATATGCCATACAGTTCGGCAGTAAATATGGAAGCTGTTAGAGGAAGTGCACATCTACAATTAAAATCATTACTATGAACTCCAAATCCAACGCCAGCATCAGATTTGGAGCCATCAGTATATATAAAAGTCGATCCCCTATGTTCTTCAACATGTTCCATAAAAAGAGACCTGGATTCTAAGTCAGTCAAATTCTTCTTA
This sequence comes from Palaemon carinicauda, assembly GCF_036898095.1. Classification (NCBI taxonomy): domain Eukaryota; kingdom Metazoa; phylum Arthropoda; class Malacostraca; order Decapoda; family Palaemonidae; genus Palaemon; species Palaemon carinicauda. The sequence continues at coordinate 39,136,188 of NC_090745.1, forward strand.
ACTCCAATAAAGTATCTACAAAAAGATATGTCAGGTAATTTCCATGGAGGCGTTGATGATACCTTGAATGGAAGCACCTTATTTCTAATTATATCCAGATTGTTTAATAATTGGTTAACCCGAAACCCAAAAGGTTGAGGAGATTTTGGGTGCAACTCAAAGTAGGTTGAGTGCCTTACAAGGCTTGCAGTTTGAAAGGCTGAAGAATTGGGAAGTCTTTGCAATCTAAACCAATACCGAATAATAGAGGACATTCGGTAAAGGTCCAGAGGCAACTCCCCAGCATCAACAAGGAGACTTGTGATAGGGGAGGTTCTAAAGGCTCCTGTGGACAATCTAATGCTAGCATGATGTATTGAATCTAGTATTTTTAACCGGGTTGGGGTTGCTGAGGAGTATATTTCGCATCCATAACTAATTTTGGAAAATATCAAGGCCTTGTATAATTTTAAAATTGTATTGCGGTCTGCCCCCCATGATGTATGGGACAAGACTTAAAAGATTCATAGCTTCAACAAATTTAGCTTTTAATGTTTTTAAGTGAGAAACCCATGTAAGCCTACAATCAAATATCAACCCGAAAAATTTTGCTTCACTTGCACATGGGATCCGTTGACCTTTGATGTATATATCCGGGTCTGGATGTACTCCCCGTATACGACAGAAATGGACAATTGTAGTTTTACTTGTTGAGAAATTAAATCCATTCATATCGGCCCAATGGATAATTTTATCAATAGAGAGTTGGATTTTTCTCTCAACCATTGCCATTCTGGCTCCAGCAAATGATATGGAGAGATCATCCACAAATAATGTTGCAAGAACATCCCGGGGAATGACTGAGGATATCCCATTAATTGCTAGTGCAAAAAGGGTTACACTCAGCACACTCCCCTGAGGAACTCCTTCTTCCTGGCATTTACTCTGTGATAGAGCTTCCCCAACTCTCACTTGGAAAACTCTATGTGAAAGAAATGACTGGATGAATAGTGGTAGCTCACCTCTCAATCCGCACTCATGGATTCTTTTAAGTATACCGTATCTCCATGTGGTATCATATGCCTTTTCAAGATAAAAAAAACTGTCACATGGTGCTGTTTGGAAGCAAAGGCTTCACAAATGGAGGACTCAAGTTGTATCAGCACATCAGTCGTTGAGTGCATTTTCCTGAATCCACATTGAATGGGTGATAAAATATTCTTCTTTTCAAGGTACCAAATCAGTCTTGCATTGACCATCTTCTCCATGATTTTACGTAAACAAGATGTCAATGCAATAGGTCAGTAGTTTGCTGCTAAAAACTTGTCCTTACCGGGTTTTAAAAAGGCTAAAATAATGGCTAGTTCCCAAACACTTGGATAACTGTGATCAGGCCATATTCTATTAAAAATGCTTAAAATAAATAACTTTGTATTAAAAGGTATATGTTTAATCATTGCATATGGAATTCCATCGGGTCCAGGGGCTGTATCGTTACAAGTAGCAAGAGCAGAATCAAATTCTCTTTCAGTAAAAGGAGAATTGTATGACTCTTGCTTTCTTGTTGCGAAGTTTAAAACTTTCTTTTCTTCATTGCTCCTATACTGGTGACCAGGAGCTGCTTGACACTTGCACGATACATTTGAGAAATGGTCAGCCAGGGCATTGCTAACTTCAGTTACTCCAGTCATATACTGGCCATTTATCTTTAACACTGGTGGTGGGTTTGGGGTGAATTTTCCTGCTATCTTTTTTACTTTCCTCCACACAGATGATGTTGGTGTTCTACTGTTAATGGAGGAAACAAAGGACATCCAAGACTGGCGCCTAGCTTCTTTCATGGCACGGCGGAACTGTGCTCTACATTTCTTGTATATGACTAAATTCTCCTCATTACGGTGCATGCGCAATCGAGTTAAAGACTTTCTTGTGGCTCTGTGCAGGGCAGTTAGTTCTGACGACCACCAAGGGACTGGTCGTCGTCTGAATATCCCAGTTGTTTTGGGAATGGAATTCACTCCTGCTGTGTGAAGAGTTCCATTAAGTAAGTCTATGGCATCATCAACACTTTCAAACTGCTCTGCAATTCCTTCAATTTCACTCAACTCCCGAAATCTATTCCAGTCCGCCTTATCAAGATTCCATCGAGGTGATCTTTGTAAAGGTGGACCATTGTTGGTGTTTATAATGATTGGTGCATGATCACTAGTATGCCAATCATCTAATGTTCTCCAATTAAAATCGAGAAGACAGTTAGAGCTTGCAACTGATAGGTCAATGCAGGACAAGGTACCTGTCTGTACATGAAAATGTGTGGGCTCTCCTGTATTGAGGAGTCCGACATCTTCATTCTCCAAAATTGACGATATAATATTACCCCTTGCATTTGCTAAAACATCACCCCATAAAGGATGTCTACTATTAAGGTCTCCTAGTAAGAGAAAGGGTTGTGGGAGTTGTTTAATCACCTCTACTATATTATCATATGAGATGTTATCATTTGGAGGCAAGTAAAGAGAACAGATTGTGTATTTTCTCCCTATATCAATCTGTACAGCCACTGCCTGCAGAGGGGTACAGATAGACAAAGATATTTGGGGAACATCTCGACGAACGTATATAAGACTTCCCCCATGGCTCCCTGCTCGTTGATCATATGGTGTCCTATAGCTAACATACTCTCGAGGACAAGGAGTATTAGCATCGAGCTTGCTTTCTTGTAGACATACTGTTATAGGGGAGTGCTCACGTATGAGGAGCTTAAGTTGTTCATATTTCGCCCTTAAACCCTGGCAATTCCATTGCAGAATGGAGGAAAAAACTATGTTTTATTTTTTGGAAGACACCTTAGATGAAGTCTTCCCAATGGCACTATTTGATCTAACAATGTTTTCCGGAGGTAACTCTAGAGAGGATCTTGATATAGTGGGTTTTGTGTTTCTCTTTTTCTTTATGTCCTTTTGATCTAATTGTTGAGGAGGATGGTGGACCTCAACTTGAATTTCTGATTGGTTCAATTTACCTTCTAGTTGTTCAGAAACATCAGCAGACAAGATATCATATTTACTGGAAGTCGTGACTTTAATGTTTCTTATGGTAGGAGGAGAGAGGGAAGGAGGTCTCTCTTTTTTTCGATTAAAAGGTTGTGATCTGTCAGGTTTTTGCACCTTCCCCACTACGGGTTCACCAGGTAAATTGGTTTCAAGTGCAACCTCCATCAGATCAGGCAAGGAAACGGCCTGTGACAGGTTTGTACTATTGTTTAAAATCGGAGTAGTTGGCTTTTGAATAATTTTCAGATCTTTAAGTGTCCGTTTTGATTTTCCACAATTTCTGGATATAGATTTTCGATGGGACTTTCAACCTCTTTAACTACTTTCATTTGTTTCTTTATCTTAGAAGTAGATATAATTTTCGTCTGTGTGGTTTGACAAGTTTTTCTTCAGAACCATTGAAAAAGGTTGCCCTGGTCTTATGTGCTTTTCAAGAGCTCTTTTACGAGCCTCTTTAAAAGTAACCCTTTCCATGGTCCTAATGGCCTGGATTTCTTTTTTAAAAATAAACTTTACACAGCTTTTAGATGTAGCTGGGTGTGCTTCCCCACAATGTATGCAATTAGGGTTTTCTATGCATACTCCATGACTACTTTTTCCACAGTTGGCACAAACAGCTGGCTTATTGTTTAGTTTTTCTTTACATTTCTGGCTTAAATGGCCATACATTTGGCAATGATAACATCGCAATGGTGACGGGATATATGGTTTTACCATCAAAGATAGCCATCCAGCTTTTATAACATTTGGTAATCGGCATTGATCAAATGTTATAATCAGAGTAGCAAGAGGGATACGTTGTTCTCCAACTCTCTTTCTCATTCTGACTACTTTAACTACTCCTTGACTTTTCAGTTCATCCTCTATTTCTTTTTCCTCTATATCCAACAATTCTGGAGCATATATCACACCTCTACTCTGGTTGAAAGTAGGGTGTGAAACGCATTTTACGCTATGACCATTCAATGTTGTAAGGGTTTTTAACCTTTCACCTTGTAATGGGGACAGTGTCTCTATCAAGAGACTTCCATTTCCCTGGGGTAAAATTTTTGGCTGCCCTCCACATAAAGTAACTATTTCTCTATTAGCTTTAAAAACATTTATACGCTCATTTCTTCCGTTTTCAAATTCCAAGATAAAAATTCTTTCATAATTCACTACTTCATAGTGACCAGGTAATACTTCTACTTTTCTATATCTTTCTGTACTGTCATCATTTTTCACTCTCTCTCTCTTCTTCTCTAGCGTTTTATTATTCACATGACGTGAATAAGGTTCTAACGTTACAATGTTAGAACCCGAGTTGGAGCTGTCTGTACCGAGGTCCATGTTTGTATTTTCCAGGTCGTCAACAGAGGTGTTGGGTTTTTTTGAAAAAGCAAGCCGGGTTATCCACATCTTATCGGAGGATGTCAGTCCTCCTATCCCATGTGGCCCAACACGAGAAAAGGCTTCAGCGGGGACCAGTCCTCTATTAGAGAGGGGCTGCCTCTCTTAAGGTGGGCGTACACTGGTCAGTGGGGGTAGTTAGCCCCTCCCACCGTCGACTCCAATGCCTGGCGTCACCCATTACCCGCAAATATGGGTGACTTAAGACCTGATCACTGGAGCCCGACTCTTAACAGACTTGGTCTGCACCCAATGGGGTCTGCCAGAGGGTGATGGCGTCTAAATTGGCACAGGTTGAGATGGAATGCAGTCCATCCCACACTCTGCCAAATACAAAGCAGCATCCAAAGTAAAATCGAACATGCCAAAGTCGTCAACAATATCGAGCCCAAAAGGAAGAGATGGGAGAAAAAAAAGAAATAATCAAAAGTAAGAGAGAAAGTGCTGACTGATTTATTTGAATCGACAGCTGGGCACCGAGGTCCAATGGGAAGTAGTTCCCACTGTTCATTAGAGCCCAGCTGCTAATCCCTAAGCCCCCCATCCTCATCAAGGCTTCAGCATCTGGGGGGTCTTTGCCAGTGAATCTGCCTCTTCATTTCCATTCACACCTACGTGTGCCGGAACCCAGCAAAATTGAACCGTTATAGCTTTTAGGGCTATAATTAAATGCCACCCTAAAATCTTTAAAACTAAAGGGTTACTAGAATTAAAACCTCCTAAAGCTTGACGGACACTCCTTGAACCACTATAAATGGTAAAATTGCCCTCCTCATTTAACGCTATTTTCTCAATAGCGGTTAGTATGCCCTATAATTCAGCAGTAAATATGTTAGATATTAGAGGAAGTGCCCCTTTACAGTTAAATGAACTACTATATACTCCAAATCCAACGCCAGCATCAGATTTGGAGCCATCGGTATATATTAAAGTTGATCCTCTATGTTCTTCAACATGTTCCGTAAAAAGAGACCTAGCTTCTAATTCCGCCTTAGTTTTTTCACACCAATAAAATATTTACAAAAAGATATCTCTGGTAATTTCCATGAAAGGGTTGACGATATATTAAAAGGAAGTACCTTACCTAAGATTTTACTCAAAAGCCTTAAGGTTGAGGAGATTTTGGGTGCAACTCAAAGTATGTTGATTTCCTAACAACGCTTGCAGTCTGAAAGGCTAAGTAGTTAGGGGGTCTTTGTAACCTAAACCAATACCGAATAATGGAAGCCATGCGGTAATGGTCTAGAGGTAACCCTCCAGCATCAACAAGGAGACTTGGGATAGGTGAGGTTCTAAACATTCCTGTGGATAATCTTATACCAGCATGATGTATTGAATCAAATATTTTTAACCGGCTTGGGGTACCTGAGGAGTATATTTCACACCATAACTAATTTTGGAAAAAATTAAGGCCTTGTATAATTTGAAAAAATTTTACGGTCTGCCCCACATGATGTATGGAACAATACTTTTAAAAGATTCAGAGCCTCAAGACATTTAGCTTTTGATGCCTTCAAGTGTGGAACCCATGTCAACCTACAATTGAAAATCAATCCTAAAAATTTAGCTTCCCCTACACACGGAATTCGTTGACCTTTAATGTATATATCCGGATCCGGAAGTACTCCCGGTATACGGCAGAAATGTACATTTAATAGTTTTGCTTTGTAGAGAACTGAAATGCATTCATATCGGCCCATTGGATAATTTTGTCAATTGAGTTGTACTTTTCTCTCAACCATTGCCATTCTAGCCCCAGTAAATGATATGGAGAGATCATCCACAAATAGTGTTGAGAGAACGTTCCAGGAACGACTGAATATATCCCATCAATTGCTAGTGCAAAAAGGGTTACACTCAGCACACTACACTGAGGAAATCCTCCTTCCTGATATTTACTCTCTGATAGAGTTTCCCCCAATCACACTTGAAAAAGTGAAAGAAATGACTGGACAAATAGTGGCAACTATCCTATCAATCCCAATTCATGAATGGTTTTAAGTATACTATATATCCGTGTAGTATCATATGCCTTTTCAAGGTAAAAAAAAAAGACTGTCACATGGTGCTGTTTGGAAGCAAAGGCTTCAAAAATAGAAGACTCAAGTCATTTCAACACATCAGCTGTTGAGTGCATTTTCCCGGATCCACATTGAATGGGTGATAAAATACCCTTCTTCTCCAAGTACCACATCAGCATTGCATTGACTATCTTCTCATTGATTTTACATAAACAAGATGTAAATGCAATAGGACAATAGTTTGCCGCTAAAAACTTTTCCTTACCGGGTTTTAAAAAGGCTAAAGTAATGGCTAGTTCCCAAACACTTGGGTAACTATGATCATGCCATATTCCATACATAATGCTTAAAATAAATAACTTTGTATTAAAATGTATATGTTTATCATCTCATATGGAATTCCATCGGGTCCAGGGGCTGTATCGTTGCAATGAACAAGTGCGGAATCAAATTCTCTTTCAGTAAAAGGAGAATTATACAACTCTTCCCTTCCTGTTGCAAAATTTAAAATTTTCTTTTCTTCAATGCTCCTATACTGGTGACCAGGAGCTGCTACACACTTGCATGAAACATTTGAAAAATGATCGGCCAGGGCATTGCTAATATCACCTGCTTCAGTCTTATACTGACCGTTCACTTTCAACACTGGTGGTGGGTTTGGGATAAATTTACCTGCAATCTTTTTTATTTTCCTCCACACAGAAGATGGTGGTATTCTACTGTTAACGGATGAAATAAAGGACACCCAAGACTGGCGTCTAGCTTCTTTCATGGCACAACGGAACAATGCTCTACACTTTTTGTATGTTATCAAATTTTCATCAGCACGGAGTCTACGCAATCTAGTCAAGAGATTTTCTGGTGGCTCTGTGCAAGACTGTTAATTCTGAAGACCACCACGGGACTGGTCGTCGTAAGAATAATCCTGTGGTTTTGGGAATCGAATTGATTCCTGCTGTATGGAGAGTTCCATTCAGTAGGTCTGTGGCATCATCAATACTTTTTAAACTGCTCTGCACTCCCCTCGATTTCACTTGGCTCGTGAAATTTGACCCAGTCTGCCTTGTGTTGCCAAAACATCACCCCATAAAGGATTTCTACCATTCATATCTGCCTGTAAGAGAAAAGGTTGAGGGAGAAAATATTGTATACTTTCTCCCTACATCAACTTGTACAACCACGGCCTGCAGGGGTAAACGAATAGATAAGGGTATTTGGGGAACATCTCGAAGAACGCACATGAGACTTACACCATGGCTCCCTGCTTGTTGATATATGGTGTTCTATAGCTAACATACTCTCGAGGAAAAGAAGTGTTAGCATCAAGCTTACTTTCCTGTAGACATGTAATTATGGGGGGAATGTTCATGAATTAGGAGCTTAAGTTCTTCATATTTGGCCCTTAAACCCTGACAATTCCATTGCAAAATGGAGGAAAAAAAGTTTGCTTTATTTCTTAGAACTTTTGGATGAAGTCTTCCCGTTAGTAATTTTCTATTTAACACTATTTCCCGGTGGTTTTATTAGAGAGGGTCTTCATAAATTGGGTTTTGTGTTTATTATTTTCATTTTGTCCTTTTGATCTAATTGTTGAGGGAGATGGTGGACCTCAACTTAAATTTCTGATTCATTTAAATTGTCTTCTGGTTAATCAGAAACATCAACAGACAAAACATCATATTTATTTGATGCCATAACTCTAATATTTCTTATGGAAGGGGGTGATAGAGATGGGGGTCTCTCTTTTTTACGATTAATAGGTTGTGAGCTACCAGGTTTTTGTACCTTCCCCACTACAGGTACACCTGATAACTTGATTTCAGGGGGAATCTCCATTAAATCAGGCAAGGATATGGCCTGGGAGAGGTTAGTACTATCCTTTGTAATGGGGATAAAGGTTTGATAGTGGTGGACAATGTCTTTTTGTTGATACTCAATGGTAAAACTTAAGGAGGAGATATTCTTGTCTTAGTATGCAGCACTTGATCAGTAGATGGTGAATTTCTTTTTGGAGAACTACTTACAGTAGTAGGTGGGTTAGATGACTCCTGAGGAACTTTTCTCCAATTTTTAATGTCTTTGCATAGGTAGTATATTTATCTATTAATCTCTTTTCATGCCCCACGCTTACATGTTCAATAATTGATTTATTGAGGGCATCCTCTTTTAACTTCATTAGATTTATGATTATAGTTGCAGTTCAAGCACCTTGCCTCAAGTGTACATTCTCCATGGTAAAGATTGGAGCAAGTATTAAAACTTTCATCATTCTTGCAAACTTTGGAAGGATGCCCAAATTTAAAGCAATCAAAACATTGCAGAGGCTTCTCCTTAAAAGGTCGAACTCTAATCCTTTCATTTTTTATGTCTATGTGGAGAGGTACATCAGCATCCTGGAAAGTAAGGATAATCATAGATGTTCCAGGTACTTTATACTTTTCCCACTGATACCGGACACAGCCAATATGTCCTCTTCCGTAAATTCATATAGATTCTTATTGAAAACCACTTCCCTTCCGTAGCTAAAGTTTAGAAGGGGGTTTGATGTCCAATTTGATATCAGTGTTTTCTGTCTTTAAATTTGACAATAACAGACTGTGTGTATGACTTGGCCTTTATCAAGTAACTTTTCTTGACGAATCGAGATCTATCTCCAGGTGCGATTGTTCCTACCTTCTTCTGAAGATATTTGCAGATCATAAAATAATTTTTCTGTACCTCATGTAAATTGAGCAAGAGGCCACATTGGTGGTTTTGGCTATCTTTGGGATGGTATAACTATTTCTACGTCTTTATCAATCCAGTCTGCTGGTCTGTAGACATCAAGATCTTTTGGTACCCCATCACACAGAGCACCCTTAATACTCATATTACCTACTTTAATATTAATAATATTACAGCTTGCATTGAATGCTTCCTCATGACAATTATTGATTGATTGATTGATTGAAAGTTTTCTGGCATCCTGACATCTAAGGTCATTGACGCCGATACCATTTACTGTATATGAAAATTAATAGAGAATTCGATTAAAACCATAAAAATTAAGAAGTCATTACAATAGTTAAATAGTTTTCAGAAGACCTGCTTCTGAAATAAATCTAAAAATTCCGCTCGCATAGTAAGACACATCATGTCCAAGAATCTTGGCAAGGATAAACCTGCCATCCTCACCTCGAGCCTCAAACAGATATCTATTTCTTAAGTTAGTAAAATTAGGGCATTCGGTCAACAAATGCCTCACTGTTAAAGGTACTAAGCAGTCCTCGCAATACGGTTGGTGTTGGCCCTTCAGCAGAAACTCGTGTGTCAACCGTGTGTGACCAATACGGAGACGACAAAGAGTTGTCTCCCCTTTTCGGGGAATCATGTTATACCTCCAAGGTGATATGATATTTGTTACTTCCTTCATTTTATTGCCATCTTGACTGTCCCAGTGCTGTTGCCATTTATCACAAACCAATTTCTTGATGTAAGGTAGGAGATCGTTACATGGAATGGGATACCTCCTCGGATGCCGCATTCTTCGACAGTAAATCTGCCTTCTCATTCCCAGACACACCTACATGTGCTGGAACCCAACAAAATCGAACAGTTATACCTTTCCGTCCAATAATAAAAAGCCATTCTAAAATCTTTAAAACTAGAGGGTTACTAGAATTAAAAACTTCTAAAGCTTGAAAAACACTCCTTGCATCACTAAAAATTGTAAAATTACCCTCCTTTTCCAAAGCTATTTTCTCAATAGCGGTTAATATGCCATACAGTTCGGCAGTAAATATGGAAGCTGTTAGAGGAAGTGCACCTCTACAATTAAAATCATTACTATGTACTCCAAATCCAACGCCAGCATCAGATTTGGAGCCATCAGTATATATAAAAGTCGATCCCCTATGTTCTTCGACATGTTCCATAAAAAGAGACCTGGATTCTAAGTCAGTCATATTCTTCTTAACTCCAATAAAGTATTTACAAAAAGATATGTCAGGTAATTTCCATGGAGGCGTTGATGATACCTTGAATGGAAGTACCTTATTTCTAATTATATCCACACTATTTAAAAATCGTTTCACCCGAAAGCCATAAGGTTGAGGAGATTTTGGGTGCAACTCAAAGTATGATGCGTGTCTTACAAGGCTTGCAGTCTGAAAGGCTAGAGAGCTAGGGAGTCTTTGCAATCTAAACCAATACCGAAGAATGGAAGACATTCGGTAAAGGTCTAGAGGTAATTCTCCAGCATCAACAAGGAGACTTGGGATAGGCGAGGTTTTAAAAGCTCCAGTAATAATCTAATACCTGCATGATGTATCGAGTCTAATATTTTTAACCGGCTTGGGGTGGCTGAAGAATATACCTCACAACCATAACTAATTTTGGAAAAAATCAAGGCCTTGTATAATTTTAAAATAGTATTGCGGTCTGCCCCCCATGATGTATGGGACAATACTTTTAAGATATTCAGAGCTTCAACACATTTAGCTTTTAGCGCTTTTAGGTGAGAAACCCATGTAAGTCTACAGTCAAATATCAAACCTAAAAATTTGGTTTCCGATACACATGGTATCCGTTGACCTTTAATGTATATATCCGGATCTGGATGTACTCCCCGGATACGACAAAAATGGACAATGGTAGTTTTACTTGTCGAGAACTTAAATTCATTCATGTCAGCCCACTGGATAATTTTATCAATAGCGAGTTGGATTTTTCTCTCAACCATTGCCATTCTAGTGCCAGCAAATGATATTGAGAGATCATCCACAAATAGTGTTGAGAGAACATCCTGGGGAATGGCTGAGGATATCCCATTAATTGCTAGTGCAAAAAGGGTTACACTCAGCACACTACCCTGAGGAACTCCTTCTTCCTGGCACTTACTCTCTGATAGAGTTTCCCCCACTCTCACTTGAAAAACTCTACGTGAAAGAAATGCCTGAATAAATAGTGGCAGCTCTCCTCTCAATCCCAATTCATGAATGGTTTTAAGAATACCATATCTCCATGTGGTATCATATGCCTTTTCAAGGTCAAAAAATACTGTAACATGGTGCTGTTTGGAAGCAAAGGCTTCACAAATAGAAGACTCAAGTCGTATCAACACATCAGTCGTTGAGTGCATTTTTCGGAATCCACATTGAATCTGTGATAAAATACCTTTCTTTTCAAGGTACCATATCAGCCTTGCATTGACCATCTTCTCCATGATTTTACATAAACAAGATGTCAATGCAATAGGACGATAGTTTGCTGCTAAAAACTTGTCTTTACCGGGTTTTAAAAAGGCTAAAATAATGGCTAGTTCCCAAACACTTGGGTAGCTATGATCATGCCATATTCTATTAATAATGCTTAAAATAAATAGCTTTGTATTAAAATGTACATGTTTAATCATTGCATATGGAATTCCATCGGGTCCAGGGGCTGTATCGTTGCAATGAGCAAGTGCGGAATCAAATTCTCTTTCAGTGAAAGGAGAATTATACGACTCTTCCCTTCTTGTTGCAAAATTTAAAATTTTCTTTTCTTCAGTGCTCCTATACTGGTGACCAGGGGCTCCTTCACACTTGCTGAATACATTTGAAAAATGATTAGCCAGGGCATTGCTAACTTCATTTGCTTCAGTTACATACTGGCCATTCACCTTCAACACTGGTGGTGGGTTGGGGGTGAATTTGCCAGCTATCTTTTTTACTTTCCTCCACACAGAAGATGGTGGTGTTCTACTGTTAATAGAGGAAACAAAAGACATCCATGACTGGCGCCTTGCTTCTTTCATGGCACGACGGAACTGTGCTCTACATTTCTTGTACATTATTAAATTCTCATCAGTTCTGCGTCTACGCAATCGTGTTAGAGATCTTCTTGTGGCTCTGTGGAGTGCAGTTAGTTCTGAAGACCACCACGGGACTGGTCGTCGTTTGAATAACCCAGTTGTTTTGGGAATTAAATTGACTCCTGCTGTATGAAGAGTTCCATTCAGTAGGTCTATGGCATCATCAACACTTTCAAACTGTTCTGCTCTCCCTTCGATTTCACTTAGCTCACAAAATTTAACCCAGTCTGCCTTGTCTAGATTCCAACGTGGCGATCTTTGCAAAGGCGGACCCTTGTTGGTGTTTATAATGATTGGTGCATGATCACTAGTATGCCAATCATCTAATGTCCTCCAATCAAAATCAAGAAGGCAATTAGAGCTTGCAATTGAAAGGTCAATGCATGACAAAGTACCTGTCTGAACATGGAAGTGTGTGGGCTCTCCTGTATTAAGGAGTCCCACATCCTCATTCTCCACAATTGATGAGATAATATTGCCCCTTGTGTTGGCCAAAACATCACCCCATAAAGGATGTCTACCATTCATATCTCCCAGTAAGAGAAAAGGTTGAGGGAGTTGTTGAATGACCTCTGCTAAATCATCATATAAAATATTATCATTTGGAGGTAAGTACAGAGAGCATATTGTATATTTTCTCCCTATATCAATTTGTACAACAACTGCCTGCAGGGTTGTACGTATAGACATGGGTATTTGGGGAACATCTCGACGAATGTACATGAGACTTCCGCCATGGCTCCCTGCTTGTTGATTATATGGTGTTCTATAGCTAACATACTCTCGAGGACTAGGAGTGTTAGAATCAAGCATACTTTCCTGTAGACATACAATTATGGGGGAATGCTCATGAATTAGGAGCTTAAGTTCTTCATATTTCGCCCTCAAACCCTGACAGTTCCATTGCAAAATGGAGGAGAAAACTATGGAGTATTTCTGGAAGACATCTTGGATGAGGTCTTCCCATTAGAAGTTTTTAATGTAACATTATTACCAGTAGGTTTCTTCAGAGGTGGTCTTGTTATGTTGGGTTTAACGTTGGTGATTTTCTTTGTATTCTTTTTATCTATTTGTTGAGGTGGATGGTGGACCTCAACTTGAATTTCTGATTTATTCAGTCCATCTTCTGGTTCATTAGAAACATCAACAGACAAAACATCAAATTTATTTGATGTCATAACCTTAACGTTTCTAATGGAGGGTGGAGAGAGAGAGATGGAGGTCTCTCTCTTTTGCGATTAATAGATGGTGGGATTCGAGGTTTTTGCACCTTTCCCACAACAGGTGCATCAGGTAAGTTAGTCTTAAGTGGAGCCTCCATCAGATCAGGCAAGGACATGGCCTGAGAGAGGTTTGTATTACTTTTTGTAATGGCGGCTGAAGGCTGTACAGCAATGGGCAATGACCTAGTGTTAATACACCGTGGTAAAGCCTCAGGAGGTGATAAGGTTACCTCGTTATTTGACATTTTGTCAGATAGTATACTTTTTTTTTGAGCTATTGGCAGTGCTAGGTTGGTTTGATTTTAATGCCTTAGCATATGTATTTGATTTATTTAATAGTCTTTTGGCATGGGTCACACTTATGTGTTCTAAGTTTGATTTGTTGAGGGCAGCTTCCTCCAACTTATATAGCTCGCAGATCTTGTCTGTAGATTTGTGATTCGAGCTGCAATTTAAACACCTGGCTCCAAGTGCACACTCTCCATGGTAAGATTTGGAGCAAATACCACACATCTTCTCATTTTTGCAAACTTTGGACGGGTGCCCAAATTTAAAACAATTAAAGCATTGCAATGGCTTCTGCTTGAAGGGTCTTACTTTAATCCTTTCGTTCTCGATAATAATATGAAAAGGTACATCAGCATCCTGGAACGTAAGGATTATCATTGATGTACCTGGGACTTTATGAACTTTCCAAACATTTAATGGACACATGGCCAGTATCTCCTCCTCTGTAAAATCATATAGGTCTCTGTTAAAAACTACGCCCCTTCCGTAGCTAAAATTTAGGTGGGGTTTGACATCTAACTTAATGTCATCATTATTTAATTTCATATTGGACAATATTACCGCCTGTGTACTGGATTTGGCATGGATAAGAAAACTATTTTTTCCGAAACGAGATATATCGCCTGGTGCAATAGTTCCTACTTTTTTCTGAATTAATTTGCATATTTTAAAATAATTCCCTGTAACCCCCTTTGATTCAGCTATAAGCCACATCGGTGGTTTTGGATTTCTCTGGGAGGGCATGACTAAATCTGCGTCTTTTTCCAACCAATCGGCAGGCCTGTACACATCTAAATCTTTTGGTACCTTATCGCAGAGAGCAGCCGCGACATTCAAGTTATTAATATTAATATTATTCAAATTACTTATTGCACTAAATGCTTCGTCATAACTACTATAAGATATCCATGAATCCCAAGTTTCAGCTTCAAGTTTCATCCTTATTTCTTTTATGCATCCATAGCATTCAAATGCTTTACATAGATCATCATAATTTGTTTCTATTGAAATTTGTGTAATATGGAGGATTCGAAGTTTCCTCGTGTTACCCAAATTACTCGATTTAGAAATATTAGTAGAATGGTCCTTTCCCGTTCCGAGGTCATCAACAGAGCTATCCCATATCACATTATCAGAGGTCGTCAACAGTGCCGGGGGAGAGTCAGCGTATCCAGGGGATGGGGAGTCAGTATTTGAAGGGTCCATATTTAAGGGCGGGATTTTCAGGTATTTTGTTGTTTGGTTGGGGTACCTGCTTGAGAATTATAAGAAAGTATCATACGTTGGAAAGGAAATTTGCATTCTCCACTATCGGCACAATGAAAGTATATTTCCCCGATGGTCCACTCCATACCCTACCCGAAGGATAGCATCAAAACAGATATAGAGGCACAGGTGTAAGCTAAACCCGCCTGTTAGGACTGAGACCAAAGTAATATGGAATCATCCTCCCCATATCTGTAATGATGGGCTTCCGGCCAAAAGCCAAGAGTCCCACCTCAAGGATTGGATCCCCCTGGATTCCGATGACCCAACCCTTGAGAGTAGTTCCGCCAAAAAGGTCCAAACCATCTTTGGGATGGCTGAGATCATCCAATACTCTCATATATAGCTTTGAATGCGAATACCTCCCAACCGTGATCCCTTCTCCCATTCATCTAAGCAGGCAGTAATAACGAATGTGGAAATATCCACGCCATTTAAATAAAATAGAAAAAAAAAGATAAATAAATAAATGAACAAATAAAATAAATAAATATATATATATATACACACACACATACACATATATACACATACATATACATATACATATATATATATACAGATATATATACATATACACACACATACACATGCATACATCTACATATATATATAACTAAGAAAAATAATAATCATAGAGATAGGACAGCAAGATGAAAGAAAGGAAATTTGATAAAATTAAGAGAAGGTCGAAGTAATATTAAGCAGAAGAAAAAGATGAAAGAGAGAAATTTAGATTCAAACTGGGGGAGCAATACCCCGAAGTTCGAGAGCCCTCTTGCCCGTCACCAAGATTCAGCTCGGGAATGAAATGCCGTGCTGAAGCTCAATGACTTCATCAAGGCATTCTCTCATTAAGAGGGTCATGACAATTAAATGATAACCAAGAATCCCATTTATCATCTTGAAGTTTCATTCTAATTCCTTTTAATAGTCCGTAGAATTCAAATATTTTATGTAGCACATCATAATTAGCTTCTAATGGGATTTGGGTCCGTAGAATTCTAATATTTTATGTAGCACATCATAATTAGCTTCTAACGGAATTTGGGTATCATGCAGAATTTTTAATTTTCTTGTGTTGCCCAAATTACCTTTTTTTCGAATATTCAAAGAATAGTTCTTTTTAGTTCCTAAGTTGTCAACGGATTTTCTTTAAGTGGATTGCTAGAGGTCATCAACAGCGCAGGGGGCGAGTCAGTATATCCAGGGGAGGTGGGTCGTTGTCAGCGGAATCCACGAGAAAAAAAAAAAAAAAAAGGATAATGTGAGATTTGAAATAGTTTGATTCACCTGCTTGAGAACATTAAGGCATCACATGTTAGAAGGAAAATTTGCACTCTCCACTATCTGCACAATGAGAGCATACTTCCCAGATGGTCCACTCCATACCCTACCCTTAGGATAGCACCAAAACATATATAGAGGCACAGGTGTAAGCTGAACACGCGTGTTTGGACCGAGACCAAAAAACTATGGAATCATCCTCCCCATATCTGTAATGATGGGCTTCCAGCCAAAAGCCGAGAGGCCTACGCCAAGCATTGGATCCCCCTGGATTTCAAAGCCCCCACACTTGAGAATAGTTCTGCCAAAAATGTCCAAACCATCTTCTGGATGACTAAGATCATCCAATACTCTCACATATAGCTTTGAGCGCAGACACCTCCTAACCTTGACAACTCCTCCCATTTATCAAAGCAGGCAGCAATAACGGATGTAGAAACATCCACGCCTTTAAAAAAAAAACAAGGAACATATATATATATATATATATATATATATATATATATATATATATATATATATATATATATATATATATATATATATATATATATATATATATATACAGTATATATATATATATATATATATATATATATATATATATATATATATATATATATATATATATATATATATATATATATATATATATATATATATATATATATGTACATAAACACACACATATATATGGGAAATTTTACTCATAGAGTTGGGACAGCGACATGAAAGAAAGTTTATAAAATTTGGAGAAGGGTGAAGTAATATTAAGAAGAAGAGAAAAATTAGAAAGAGAGAAATTTAGATTCAAACTGGGGGAGCAATTTCTCAAAGTTCGAGAGCCCTCTTGCCCGTCACAAGGTTTCAGCACGGGAATGAAATGCCGTGCTGAAGCTCAATCAAGGCATTCTCTCATTAAGAGGGGCGTCTTTTGGGAAAACATCTTGATAAGTTTGCTGAAGGTAATAATTTGTTCTTACAATCTCCAATCCTCTACAAAAATCACTTATTATGGTCAGCAGGATTGACCTTGATTTTAGAGCTGCTTTTGACCGTGTTAATCATGAGGAAATTGTTTTCAAACTCAAACTGATGGGAATGGTGGGTCGTTTCTGAGCATTATTAGTGAATTTTTCAAGTAATACAGTATATATATCTCGAAGGGTTGTTGTTGATGGTCACCATAGTGAGTATAGGAATGTGATGTCTGGTGTTCCACAGGGTAGTGTTCTTGGCCCATTACCTTTCATCTTAAATACACAAGACATGTGGTTTAGCATAGAAAACAAGCGTTGCACATGCAGATGATGCTACTCTCTTTGCATCAATTCCATCCCCTGAATGTAGATCTGGGGTTGGATCCCTTAATAGAGATCTAGCTAAAATTAATGCATGGTGAAAATTATGGGGTATGAAGTTGAATCCTAACAAAACTAAGTATGATTGTCAGTAGGTCAAGGACAAGGGCTCCTCAACATCCAGATCTCAGCATTGATACAGTTTCTTTAACTTTGTATGACTTTCTTTTTAGGTGTGATTCTCGACAGAAAATTTACTTTTAAGAAACACATGTCTGTGGCTTCTTCAATTGCACAAAAAATTGGCTTATTGAGAGTCTTTTAAGATATTTGTTGATCAATCTATTCTGAGGAAGTGTTTTAATTCTTACATTCTACCTTGTTTCGAGTATTATTCTCCTGTCTGGTCTTCAACTGATGATTCTCACCTTAATTTTTGGGATAGGAATTTACGGTCTATTAAATTTCTTATTCCTGATCTAGATATTAATCTTTGGCACAGTCCTTCAATTAGTTCATTATGCATGTTGCATAAGATTTTTCATATTTCTGGCAAACCATACAAGATACCAGGATTGCGACCCTTAGCATATAAATGTTTATATTTTTCATCTTCGGGTCGCAATCCTGGTATCTTATATGGTTTACTAAAAATACATAAAGATGAATATTCCTTTAAGACCAGTGCTATCGTCGATCAATACACCAAATTTTAATTTAGCAAAATTTATGATTCCTAACATAGAAGAATGGGCAAAGAATGTATACACCTTGGAAAATTCATATGCATTTTTTTATACAATAAAAAATTTTAGACTGAAAAATAATTATTATATGGCAAGCTTTGACATCGAAAGCTTATATACAAATATCCCCACAATAGAAGTTATTGAAATCGTAGCAAATAAAATACACAAGGATAATAACAACTTTAGAAACCTAAGTAAATCTAAATTTATTGATAGAATAAACATTATTGTTCAAGATTCAATTTTCATTTTTAACAAAGAATATTACAAACAAAAAGATGGACTAGCTATGGGAAACCCTATTTCGGCAACTTTGGCCAATACTTTCTTAAGTTTTCACGAGACTGAATGGTTGGAAAATTGTCCTTCAACTTTTAAGCCTGTGCTGTATAGAGGGTATGTGGATGACACATCTATTATTCTAAGCAAAAGAATAATGCAATCAATTTTTTTAATTATTTAAATTCTCAACACAGCAATATCAAGTTCACCGTCTAAAAAGAAAATGAAGGTAAAATGCCCTTTTTGGACGTACTAGTCACAAAAACTTCTGACCTTAAAACAGATATGGAAGTTTATAGGAAGCCCACTTTTACTGGTCTTGGTTTAATTTTTTTAAGTGAGTGTAATGTAAGATATAAAATGAACAGCAAAATACTCTCATTAATAGAGCATATAAGCTTTCATCCAATTACTTGAACTTTCATAGAGAAATAACATTCTTAAAGAAATTCTTTAACAACAATGGTTACCAATATAATTTATTTTACAAAAAAGTACAAAATTTTCTTAACAAAATCATTAATGTTGATAACCAGATTTGTGAAGTAAAAGACCATATTATATATTTTCAATTTCCTTACATAACGAACAAAATCGATAATAGAAAAAAAAATTAAGCACAACGAAAACCTACTTCAAAACTATAAATATTAGAATGGTATTTTTCAATTATGTCAAGATAGGCAATTTGCTCAAGTCCAAGGAGTCATTATCTGGTACCAGGTGAACAACTGACCATGAACACCACAACTACCATGCATCAGGATTACCACAAGGATGAAAAGGCCATGAGAGGCATAATAAAGAGTCATGTCTCCCCTGTGGATAAAAACACAGAGGTCAAGTTGACTATTTATTATCAAACCAACAAAACGAGGTCTCATCATGTGGAACAACTCAGCCCCGCCGACTCAGGATATTCTCAGACTGACCAATGTGGTCTATTCTTACTTATGCCCTGTTCCAGGATGCTCTGGACGTTACATAGGAATGACCACCATGCGTCTATCAGAGAGACGGTCTTGTCATGTCCAACAAGGTGCAATAAAAGCTCATGCCCTCCACGTCCACAACAACAACATCAAACATAAGGAAATAAAAGAGAACACCAAGATCATAGGCCGTGCTGCAGATAGCAGGAGACTTCGCATACTTGAAGCTCTTCTTATACAGAGAAAAGCACTCTCAACACTACCCAAGAAATTTTCCTCCTCCCCTCGTGTTGAAGGAACAACACACGGAAAAGTAACCCAATCAACAATGACAACCCAACAGATCAAGACATAACCAACCCCGACAGCTTTGATCAGCGACAGGATAGTCTGCCTAGCCTACATACCATCTCAGCGAGCGCTCCCACCAATTAGAGCCCAGCTCCCAGATGACAAGATGGTGACTCAACACCCATGAGTGAGTGGGAAGGCAGTGTAACTGTACTACAGCCGCTCTCGGCGAGCGGCTTAGCCAATGAGGATCAGCCATTCTATTCACTCCAGCCACGACGCCCAAGGTAGCCAATGAAAATTCGCTGCCTCTCTGCCTAAGCCAGATTTGCTGTATATATATAAGGACGTAGCTCTCATCATTTCCAACACTCAAGCCTGAGGAAGAGCGACAGCACTCCCGAAACGCGTAGCTTGTTCTCTGAATTCTTTTACCCGAATTGTAAATGTTACCTGACCATTAAAACCTTGACTCGCCAATTATTCCTGAATTTGACTACCCACCATAAAGGATGAATTTTGCTCAGTTCCTGGCTGTATGCAGTAATCCTGAAAAGTAAAGATAATTAGGGCCATCGAGAAGACGGAGTATAATATCAATGCAACCGAGGCAGCCATTATTTTCAACAAAACTTGCCTGAAAGAGGGTCTACTACCGAAATAAATAAATAATAATAATAATAATAATAATAATAATAATAATAATAATAATAATAATAATCCTTGCAAGACATCAATTATGTATTCAATTAAGTTTTTTCTTTCTTGAAAATTTATTGAAAATTTATTGGTTAGAATTTGTACTTTCAAAGCTGTTAACTTATTTTGGTAATTCAAAAGCGAAAAATTTTTCTAATAATTCTATCGGCGATATTTGAATTAGATATGTATTAGACTTCAGAAAACATTGTTACCTTTTTTCGAATCCAAAGACAATACACGAAAGATGGGAAACTCAAGCCACAGCCGCATCGGCCGCATACAATTTAGTACCTAGCATGAAATGAAGATGGCGGTAGCATTGCACCTGCTTACATCGTCTGTTTGTTTAAAAAGACAATCCATCGTCTGTTTGTTTATCTTTTCACAAAGCGGGGAATTCAACTTCAATCATGAGTGGGCGTAGCCATCATCACCCGTGTGGGGTTTGCAATAGGACGAAAAATTATTTTCCCCATCTGATTTTTCATGGTTTCCTCAGAATAAAGAAAGGTAATAAAATCATTACATCTGTTACAAAGTCCATGATGACTTTTAGAGAAAATGAAGAAATAAAATAGACCAAAGCAAAATTGAATGTCGGTGCAGTGTTATTCCGAAATAAATATTGGAATATATTTACAATACGGTGGACGCCTCTAAGCGGAAAGAAAATATATTTATATCTGATTTTCAACTAGAAAAAAATATGGTATTTTTTTACTTATGGACGTTAATTGCTTTCAACATAAAATATAGGTTTTTCTGTTGTATTATGATGTGATTTTAACTATTTTGAGGTTGATTTCCATCCAAAATTAATACTTATCCTTCCACCACCCCTCCACCTATAGATAACAATCTGGGGAACCTCCTTGGGAAGCGGGGTTTTGGGTGGGGGAGACAAAGTAGGTAAAAACAGGGCAAAATGGAGGAAAAAAAACCTAAATATAGCACTCAAACATATAAAAAAGGACCGGTATAGAAGTATACACTGAATTCGAAATGCATAAAAACACTGGAAATGGGAAAACCCGAGCCAAGAATTTTACATGGGAAAATGGCATATAAATGCACTATATGACCAGTTATTGCAAGTAACAATGTAGTTGTGCACTAACCTAACGTTTTTCTTGATTTGTATAAGAACTAGGTTACCTTATTAATGTCCATAACTAAAATACCAAAAATATTCTTGCCATTTGAAACCCCAACAACCAACCTAACCTTCCTGGTAGTGTACATCAGTAGCCTAATCATGTCAACAGTAAACCTAACCATATCAGCAGTACCATATCCATGCCAACACTTACCTAACCATGTCAACAGTAATTTGCAATGGAAATGAAGCTATCTTGCAAAACATATCAAAATCAACTAGAAAAACTATATTTTCTTGTCATTTACAGTTGTCAATTGTATTTCAAATAAATACATTAAAGTTATATTTGCATATCTTGAAAATCTCTAGAGATACGAAATAAACATACCAATTCCTATCACTGTCATACAATTCGTGAATATTGGGTCTCCATGCCTTTTCCAGATAGGCTACTCACAGCAACTTTGATATGCTGTACATATACTGTAGTTATGTTATATTCTCAGCGGCTTACCCTTAGGTTGTAGTTATAAATGTTTACCTCAATTTTTCATTAATAAGCAACTATTTAGCAAACCAAAGTTGTTTCATCAGGAAGGATGGATCTTGTGAGAGCATTCATATGGGAGAGCATAAGTAGGTTAGTTAAGTTAGTGTGTTTTACTTTAATTTCAAGTTCACTAACCTTTTAATCTATGATTTAATTTTCCTTATATGTATGGATAAAAGCATTCAAAAAAAAAAAATACATGCAAACCAGCATATTTGCTCCCACAAGATCCATTCTTACCGTTTCATCTATGTTTCTGCATTTTATGCTCACAATTGTTCATTTTAAATATTTAACTTAGCCGGTGAATATATAATACCTGCTCCTCAGCGGCTCGACAGAAAACACACTCAAAAACTCCCGAGCGATCGCTATGAAGGTTGCGGGTGTGCCCACCAGCGCCAACTATCGGCCAGATACCACTCTTGCATGTAAACAAACCCTTCAATTCTTCTCTGTCGACCTTGACGACAAGACGTATCAATACTTGCTGTATAACTTGGAGTTTTCTCAACATATTTGGTGAAGTACTTCATTTTGGTTTGAGCTTTCGCAGTGCAGGTGTTTTTCCTCAACTTAAACTCTTGAACTCTTTATTGAACAGATTTAATTGTTGATGACTTGGATTGTTTTTTGGACTTTCTTTGACTAATTCAAAATGGCTGACCCTTCACAAGTACCTAGATTTCGTAAGTGTAATGCTAGGGACTGTAATAGGCGTCTTCCAAAGGCATCTCTCGACCCACATACTGTGTGTTCCAATTGTCGGGGTAAAACCTGTCAATTGGGAGATCAGTGTGAGGAATGCGTGGGCCTTTCGAAATTCGATTGGCTCGAAAACGATAAGTATGCACGTAGGCTAGAGAGAGATAGGGTAAGGAGGAGTTCCTCTAGGTCAGTAGATTTTTCATCTCCACATGCCCCTGAACCTAATCCTTCCCCTGTAGTGGTTGTACCTAACCCCCCTTCTGGCACTCAGGAACCATCTACGCAAGACATGTTACGTGCTATTCATGCCTTGGGGGAAAGAGTTGAAGCGTTAACAACTGATCGTAATCAACTCATGGCTGACGTGAAAGAGCTTGAGTGTCAGAGTGCCACAGCGGAAAATAGTGGGAAAGTGATTAGTGCGCAAAGTGTTGTGAACAGTGTTGCGACCGAGGGTTCGTCTGTTCGTGCCTGTCGTTCACCTAGTCCGAGACCTCTTGCAAGCTCCCAACCCCAGGGGAGAAGAAATGTCGTACGACTTATGGGTTCGAGAGGCCTTGATCAGCGAATAGACGTTCCCTCTATGGTATCAGGCGTATCTCACCAAGATCGCCCCTACCATAAGACGAGAGAGCCCATTTTCTCCTCGTCTTCCGAAGGCTTTTCGCACAAGAAACCGTGGAGCAAGGTTTCTAGGCCCCTTAAGCGAGTCAGTCCCTTCAGGACAGGTCCAGCGTCCTGGATGTAGTCATTGGGACAGTTCTGACCCATTGCAGTCATCGGATGACTGCTCGCCGCCTAAGCAAGGCAAGGTTGTGCCGTCTCAGACGTTAACCCCGTCGTTTACCGCACCCATTCCCGTGGACCCTAAATGGGTTATACCGCAGGACATGCAGACTAAGCTCGCCTCCCTTATGGAAGACTATTCTGCCGATAAGGTTCCCGTTGAGCCTAGCCATTTATCTCATCGAGATCCTGGCCTTCAGCCGCCCAAACGAACCTTTGTGCGTCCTGTTGACGTTGGCGTAGCCAAGTCACGTCAGTCACGTTATTTAGAACCTCACTCGATGCGGTCTCGTGTGGATTTTCAGCCGCATTTGGACGTTAGGCCACTTACTAATGCTCCTGTTGACGTTCAGGACGTTTGCCAACCATCGGAGTTGACTTGTTTTGACGCTGAGCGTCAACCACCACAGTCTAGAGTTGTTTTGACTGCTCAGACTAGGCAGTCAAAACAGTCTCGAGTGGACGCCGTGCGTCCTCACGCACCTGTTGTTGTTGACAGTTCACAGACTGTCAAGCAGTTACATGACGTTGCGTCCTGGTCCGCTACTAATGCACCAGTGCGTGTGGACGCTGCGTGTCAAGCATTGCCAACCCCTTTGCTTGTTTCTCAGCAGTTGTCAGATGAGGATCCTTCAGATGAGGACGTTGCTGACCCTCAGCCTGAGGATCATCCTTCAGATGTAGATGAACCCAGAACAGTTCCTCCATCAATGAACTTTAAGAAAGTCATGTTAATTTTCAAGGAGTTGTTTCCCGATCACTTCGTCTCTGTTGCTCCTCGTTCGCCGCCGTCTGAGTTTGTTCTAGGCGTACCTGCTGACATGCCAGCCTTTACGAAACTTGTGCTCTCTCGCTCATCCAAGAGAGCTTTACGGCTTTTAGGCGACTGGTTGGAAACCAAGAGGAGTTTGGGGAAGACGGCCTTTGCCTTCCCTCCATCTAAACTCTCGTCTAGATCGAGCGTCTGGTATGCCACGGGAGAAGTTCTCGGCTTGGGAGTCCCTGCCTCTGCCTAGGGCGACTTCTCAAGCCTTGTAGACTCTCCCCGCCGCCTAGCCATGAGACGCTCAAAGATTAGTTGGTCCTCCTCGGACCTTGACCATCTGCTGAAAGGCATTTATAGAGCCTTTGAAGTTTTCAACTTCCTTGACTGGTGTTTGGGAGCCTTAAGTAGGAAAATCTCATCGGCTGATAGAGATGTATCCGTACTTATTATGTCCTGCATGGATAAAGCCATCCGCGATGGTTCCAATGAGCTCTCCTCCTCTTTTACGTCGGGAGTCCTTAAGAAGCGAGAGTCCCTTTGCTCTTTTCTGTCGGCAGGAGTTACTCCCTGTCAAAGATCTGAACTGCTCTTTGCTCCCCTATCTAAGTTTTTGTTCCCGGAACATTTGATTAAGGACATAGCTTTGTCACTCGTGCAGAAGGACACCCATGACATGGTTGCATCCTCTGCTCGCAAAGGGACTCCTTCGACATCCTTTTCTGCAAGACCTAGGATAGACACTCCGGCGTCCAGATTTATTCCGCCCTTTCGTGGCAGAGCTCCCAGCAGGGGAAGTACTCGTGCCGAGGGAAAGAGAGGAAAGAAGAGAGGAGCCAAGTCCTCACGTGGCAGAGTTTGACTGCCCGCAGCCTCAGACAGCAGTAGGTGCCAGACTCAAGAACTTCTGGCAAGCCTGGGAGAAGAGGGGCGCAGACCAATAATCTGTGAGGTTGCTCAGAGAGGGGTACAAAATTCCATTTGTACACAAACCTCCTCTAGCGACTTTCCCCATCGACCTCTCTCCCAGGTACCGAGAGGAGTCAAAGAGACAAGCCCTGAAACTAGAAGTGTCTCTTTTGCTAGAGAAGGGAGCGGTGGTGAAAGTCTTGGACCTTCAATCACCGGGGTTTTACAACCGTCTCTTCCTAGTACCGAAGAAGACAGTAGGTTGGAGACCGGTGCTAGACGTCAGTGCACTAAACGTCTTTGTTACAAAGACAAAGTTCACCATGGAGACCACGAAATCAGTCTTAGCAGCGGTCAGAAAGGGAGACTGGATGGTCTCTCTCGACCTAAGAGACGCATACTTCCACATCCCCATACACTCAGATTCCCAACCTTTTCTGAGGTTTGTTTTCAACAATGTGGTTTACCAGTTTCGGGCCCTGTGCTTTGGCCTAAGTCCTGCTCCTCTCGTGTTTACGAGGCTTATGAGGAATGTTGCAAAATTCCTCCATTTATCGGGAATCCGAGCCTCCCTTTACTTGGACGACTGGCTTCTCAGAGCCTCGTCCAGTCATCGCTGTCTACAGGATCTTCATTGGACATTGGATCTGACCAAGGAATTGGGACTTTTGGTCAACCTGGAAAAGTCCCAGCTGATTCCAAAAACTATACTGTATTTAGGGATGGAGATTCGCAGTCCAGTTTTTTGGGCTTTTCCGTCTGCCCCCCCGAATAGAGCAAGCCCTGCTCAAAGTCCAACTGATGTTGAAGAGAGAACGTTGCTCAGTCAGGAATTGGATGAGTCTAGTAGGAACTCTATCATCCCTGGAGCAGTTTGTCTCGCTAGGGAGGCTACACATTCGACCTCTCCAGTTCCATCTAGCTTTTCACTGGAAAAAGGACAAGACGTTAGAGACGGTCTCAATCCCGATCTCCGAACCAGTAAAGGCATGCCTGAATTGGTGGAAAGACAATATCAGTCTGAGAGAGGGACTTTCCCTAGCAGTTCAGAACCCAAACCATGTTCTATTCTCGAACGCGTCGGATTTGGGTTGGGGTGCGACCCTGGACGGTCGGGAATGCTCAGGTCTGTGGACCTCAAGTCAGAGGAGCATGCACATAAACGGCAAAGAGCTTTTGGCAGTCCACCTGGCCTTGATGAACTTCGAGAGTCTCCTTCGAAACAAGGTGGTAGAGATCAACTCTGACAATACCACAGCCTTGGCATACATTTCCAAGCAAGGAGGCACCCACTCCCTCACGCTGTACGAGATCGTAAGGGACCTGCTCATTTGGTAAAGAGATCGAGGCATCTCCCTGTTAACGAGGTTTATCCAGGGCGACTTGAACGTCTTAGCAGACTGCCTCAGTCGGAGGGGTCAGGTAATTCCTACGGAATGGACCCTCCACAAGGACGTGTGCAAGAGTCTTTGGGCGACTTGGGGTCAACCCACCATAGACCTCTTTGCAACCTCGATGACCAAGAGACTTCCAATTTATTGCTCTCCAGTCCCAGACCCAGCAGCAATACACATAGACGCATTTCTTCTAGATTGGTCTCATCTGGACCTATATGCATTCCCACCATTCAAGATTGTCAACAAGGTACTGCAGAAGTTCGCCTCTCACGAAGGGACAAAGTTGACGTTAGTTGCTCCCCTCTGGTCCGCGAGAGAATGGTTCACCGAGGTACTTCGATGGCTGGTAGACTTTCCAAGAAGTCTTCCTCTAAGAGTAGACCTGTTACGTCAGCCCCACGTAAAGAATGTACACCAAAGCCTCCCCGCTCTTCGTCTGACTGCCTTCAGACTATCGAAAGACTCTCTAGAGCTAGAGGCTTTTCGAAGGAGGCAGCCAGTGCGATTGCAAAAGCAAGGAGAGCTTCTACCATTAGAGTATAACAGTCGAAGTGGGAAGTCTTCCGAGACTGGTGCAAGTCAGCATCTGTATCCTCGTACAGTACCTCTGTAGCCTAAATCGATGATTTTCTCTTACACCTGAGAAAAGTTCGCTCCCTTTCAGCCTCCACGATCAAGGGCTACAGGAGCATGTTGGCTTCGGTCTTCCGGCATAGAGGCTTAGATCTTTCCAACAATAAAGATCTACAAGATCTCCTTAAGTCTTTTGAAACCTCTAAGGAACGTCGTTTGGCTACTCCTGGATGGAACTTAGACGTGGTCCTAAGGTTCCTCATGTCAGACAGGTTTGAGCCATTACATTCAGCCTCCCTGAAGGATATCACTCTAAGACTCTTTTCCTGGTGTGCTTGGCCTCGGCTAAAAGAGTCAGTGAACGTCATGCCTTCAGTAAGAACATCGGCTTTTCTACAGAAAAAGCCACTTGTTCTCTTCAACTTGGTTTCCTGGCCAAGAATGAACTGCCTTCTCGTCCTTGGCCTAAATCTTTTGATATTCCTTGCTTATCAGAGATCGTAGGCAACGAACTGGAAAGAGTGTTATGTCCCGTTAGAGCTCTTAAGTTCTATTTAGCTCGTACTAAGCCATTACGAGGTAAATCTGAAGCGTTATGGTGTTCGGTTAAGAAACCATCCTTACCTATGTCAAAGAATGCTTTGTCATATTTTATCAGATTTTTAATACGAGAAGCTCATTCCCACTTGAGTGAGGAAGACCAATCTTTGCTTAAGGTTAAGACGCACGAAATTAGAGCTATAGCAACCTCCGTGGCCTTCAAGCAAAATAGATCTCTGCAAAGTATCATGGACGCAACTTTTTGGAGAAGCAAGTCAGTGTTCGCGTCATTTTACTTGAAAGATGTCCAGACTCTTTACGAGGCCTGCTACACACTGGGTCCATTCGTAGCAGCGAGTGCAGTAGTGGGTGAGGGTTCTACCACTACACTTCCCTAATTCCAATATCCTTTTTAATCTGTCTCTTGAAATGTTTTTAATATTGTTTTTTATGGGTTGCACGGAAGGCTAAGAAGCCTTTCGCATCCTGGTTGATTTGGCGGGTGGTCAAAGTCATTTCTTGAGAGCGCCCAGATTAGGGGTTTGATGAGGTCCTGTTAGTATGGGTTGCAACCCTTTATACTTCAGCTCCTGGGAGTCTTTCAGCATCCTAAGAGGATCGCTGGGCTTCATGAGGAAGACAGACTTACAAGGCAGAGTAATCGTCTAAGTCAACTTCCTTACCAGGTACCTATATATTTTGGTTATGTTATATTGATAACTGTCAAAAACTCTTAGCCTATACGCTGTAAACTCAATTAACTCTGGTCTCTACCCACCGCCTTGGGTGTGAATCAGCTATTATATATTCACCGGCTAAGTTAAATATTTAAAAATGATATTTTAATTATAAAATAAATTTTTGAATATACTTACCCGGTGAATATATAAATTAAAGGCCCTCCCTTCCTCCCCAATAGAGACGCAGCGGGACGAAAAGAATTGAAGGGTTTGTTTACATGCAAGAGTGGTATCTGGCCGATAGTTGGCGCTGGTGGGCACACCCGCAACCGTCATAGCGATCGCTCGCGAGTTTTTGAGTGTGTTTTCTGTCGAGCCGCTGAGGAGCAGCTATTATATATTCACCGGGTAAGTATATTCAAAAATTTATTTTATAATTAAAATATCATATTTCTAAAATGAAATCTTGTAAATGACACCAAGGCACCAACATCCCACATAGTATTCCAAAGTAAATTTACCATTTAGCAACAAATGTACACAGTAATACAGTAGTAATAAATTGGCAAAACAAGTTGTGAAAACCTATGATATTTGATTGTACTGTACATGATGCAAAAAGAAACATGGTTTAAGTCAATTAGAATAATTGTTTCAAATTTATTTTGAGGAATGTGCATGCTTCTTGCAGAAATGGCATTTAGCTAGAAAATACCAGGCAGAAGTGTTGGTTATATTACTTACATAAAAGGGTGCCAATTGAATATGCATTTTTGAGAACTCCCACAATTGGGCTACCAGATATTAATAAATTTTTATAAATAGGTTCTGTCTTGATCAAGAGCTTAATAAATAATCATAAAATATAATAAACTGTATTCATTCCTCTAGGTTCTTAGATTTGTCTGACACATACGTATTGTTTTACGTACAGTATATAATATTTTAGGAATAAGTACCTAAATATCATATATATAATTATTAAGAAATTCTGTATATTGTAACTTCCCTTAGACATGGATTTCAACTTCCCTCAAATGACAAATGATGAATTGCCACCCTGCTTCATAATATCTATGTCTATGTATTTGTAGATGCCTACAGTGGATTAGAGTTGTCAATATTAAATGACTTCTTGATTAAAGTACAAAATATGTAAACAACTGTTGTAGAGTATGCAGTCTTCACTTTTCCTGCAAGAACTATGTGACTCCGGATTCTTCAAGACTCAATAAAAATGCATGTCCAGATCAAAATCTTGCAGGTGTGGATGAATACGTTATTGCTATAATATAAAGATGTTGTTATATACTGTAATTTGTTTTATAATACATTTTTATAGTACAGAACTATGCACTGAAAATGTTAGTTATACTAGTAACTCTTTCCCACTTTCACAGGTAATCCAAATGATACATCTGCAGTACCAGTGTGACGGGCCGAGAGAGGAGTTGTGAAATCAAAGGCAGATTGGAAACGACTGAGTTATGTTGTTGTGGAACACTCTCCTTATATACAAAACCTCAAGGCAACAGGACATGACAAGTTCACAAGACAGACAAAATCACAGAGGAAAAACCAGACTTGAATTTTCATGTTCGTTTTAGTGCGAGGGAAGAGTGAAGATACAACCATAATATATACAAAAGGAATTATGTACAATTGTGTGAAACACGGTTGGTACATGGCTCCCCCCCTAAAAATGACATACTGTACATGTTAAATAGGGCGCCCTGATCTAGAGAGGCGAACTGTAGGCGGGTCATCTGGCAGAAGATAAGCAGGCTTTAGACGATCAATGGAGACCCAGTCTTCTTTGCCCCGAATGTTTAGGAGGAATGCTTTCGGACTGCGTCGGATCACAAGGTAAGGTCCCGTGTAAGGGGGCGTTAACGGTGGCTTGCTGGTGTCGTTGCGCAGGAAGACGTGCGTTGCAGACTGCAAGTCCGTTGGTATGTGATGCTTCGCTGGGGGCTTGTAAGTCTGGCGGCACGGAGTAAATTTTCCCACGACGTGACGTATGCGCTGGAGATCGTCGGAGGAGGTTGTAGAAGGAAAAAACTCGGCAGGGACGACCAACGGGTCGCCATACACCATTTCGGCTGCCGAGACGTCGAGGGCGTCTTTAGGAGTGGTCCTTAGTCCAAGGAGGACCCAGGGAAGCTGAGTAAACCAGTTGCAATCCTTGCAGCGCGACATCAAAGCTGCTTTGAGGGTGCGATGAAAACGTTCAAGCATTCCATTGGCAGCGGGGTTGTAGGCCGTTGTGTGATGTAGGGTGATGCCCAGGAGATTCGCTAATGACGTCCATAATTGAGAGGTGAAAGTGGTTCCCCTGTCAGAAGTAATATGCTCAGGGATACCGAATTTTGAAATCCATCCAGAGAGTAAGGCATATGTACACGAGGCAGACGTTGCAGTTTCCAAGGGAATGACTTCAGGCCAACGAGTGGAGCGGTCGATGACGGTAAACAGGTAACGATGTCCTTGTGATGTGGGTAGGGGGCCTACAACGTCGACGTGAATGTGTGCGAAACGACGCTGAGGTTGAGGAAAGGTGCCCACTCCTGAATCCGTGTGTCGATGTACTTTGGAAGTTTGGCAAGAAGTACAGGCACGGACCCAATCCTTAGCATCCTTAGAAATGCCGTGCCAAATGAACTTTGCCTTCAGCAGCTGTGCAGTAGAACGGCACGAGGGATGTGAAAGGCCGTGGATGAAATCAAACACCTGTCGGCGCATGGGAGCAGGAATCCAAGGTCGCGGTCTACCAGTACTGACGTCACAGAGGAGGGTGGTGTTGGAGTTTTCGAGGGGAAAATCCTCCCAACGGAGGGACGTGCAGGATGTCCTACAAGCTTGATACTCTGGATCTTGTCGTTGGGCTTCAGCCAGGGCGTTGTAATCCAATCCCAGTTGAACGGCAGCCAACGTGTTTCTTGACAAGGCATCGGCAACGGGATTCATTTTCCCAGGGACGTATTGGAGGGTGCAATTGTATTCAGCCACGGTGGAGAGATGTCGGCAGTGACGGGCGGACCAGGCGTCAGACTTTCGAGTGAAGGCGTGCACCAGAGGCATGTGGTCTGTGCGAATGACGAAGGGCGTACCTTCTAAGAAATGGCGAAAGTGACGGACAGCCAGGTGCACCGCCAGCAATTTTCGATCGAAGGTAGAATAACCCGATTCTGCCTTGGACAGTTTTCTGCTGAAGAAGGCCAATGGGCTGGGCGAGCCTTTCACCACCTGCTCGAGTACTGCACCAATAGCGACGTCGCTGGCATCGGTGGAGAGAAGGAGAGGGGCGTGTGGGATAGGAAAAATGAGAGCCGCAGCAGTTGATAGGGCCTTCTCTGCATTGCAGAAGGCCGCTTCTTGAAGGGGACCCCACTTCAAGTCCTTTGGCTTGCCCTTGAGGGAAGCGTAGAGGGGAGCAAGAGTGGCGGCAATGGCTGGCAGAAAGTGGTGATAATAGTTGATCATGCCCAAGAATTCCTGCAGAGCTTTGACGGTCGAGGGCGTGGGGAGATTCTGAACGGCTGCTACCTTCTCAGGGAGGGGATGGACTCCTTCAGGAGTGATACGGTGCCCTAAGAACGACACTTCGTTGGCGCCAAAGGTACACTTGTCGTACCGGACTACAAGGCTGTTTTGTTGCAGGCGGTCGAGCACGATGCGCAGGTGACGGAGGTGTTCCTCGTTTGAGGAGAACACAAGTATGTCGTCCACATAACATACACAGAAAGGGAGGTCCCCTAAGATGCCATCCATGAGACGTTGAAACGTTGCCCCAGCATTACGAAGGCCAAAACAGGAGTAATTGAAGGTGTATGTGCCAAACGGAGTGGTGATGGCGGTCTTGGGGATGTCTTCTGGGTTCATAGGCACCTGATAATACCCCTTCAGGAGGTCGAGCGTAGAGAAAACCTTTGCTTTGTGCAGGTAGGAGGTTACATCGGCAATGTTTGGGAGAGGGTAGTGATCCGGTTCTGTTTGCATGTTCAGGCGCCTGTAATCCCCGCACGGACGGAGGGAGCCGTCTTTCTTCAGAACGATGTGTAAGGGTGACGACCATGGGCTGGAGGCCTTTTGGCAAAGGCCCATTTTCTCCATTTCGGCGAACGTCTGTTTGGCGGCTGCCAATCATTCCGGTGCCAGACGTCTGAATTTTGCGAAGACTGGGGGTCCCGTCGTCTTGATATGGTGATAAATACCGTGCTTAGCAGGAACCGTGGGCGTTTGGCGAAGTTCTGGACGGAAAACTTCCGGGTACGACGTGAGGAGGTGGGCGTAGGCATCCGTGGGTGCGCTGATGTGGAGAGCGAGGTTAGAGGGGGCGGGTTGAAGAGGTGTCGACAAGTACGAGTCCGCGTTGACCAATCGTCGGTGGGCGACATCGACCAGAAGGTGGAAATGAGAGAGGAAATCCGCACCGAGGATTGGCATTGTGACGTCAGCAACGAGAAACTTCCAAATGAATTTACCGTTTCCGAACGATAATGTGAGGCTCTCGTAACCGTAGGTGGGTATCGCAGATCCGTTGGCAGCTACCAAGCGGACGTCGGCAGATGTAGACAGACTACGTTGTGCCTTGAAGAGTTTCCTTGGCAAAAGAGAACGACAAGCACCTGTGTCTATCAAAAATCGCACGCCCGTTCCTGCATCCTGTAAAAAGAAAAGATTAGAAACATGGGAGGCCACCGCCACAAGCGATGGCCTACTTACACGTTTTTTGGCCACTGACAATCTTTGGCACATTTCTTCGCGGTTGCCCCGAATCTGAAGTGGTAGTAGCAAAACTGCGGTGGATGGAAGGTAGTAAGTGGCTGTAGAAGTCGTTCGTTGGGGCGCGAGCGATTGGTGGGTGGTGGGCGGCTTTGTCGCCGCTTCGGCACGTCACGGGGTAGGCGTGTATGTCCTACGGCATTCATGTCAGCTTCGGTGTACGTTGAATAGGCATCCTCTTCGTCAGGGGTGGAGGCGTTGATGGAGGTCTTGAAGTGGCTGTCCATAAGGGCGTCGGCTTTGGTCATCAAGTCCTTTATGGGTAAACTATCGACATCGGGTATGGCAGCGCGCACAGGTTCAGGTAAACGGCGTATCCAAAGGGCACGGAGTAGGTTCACCTCACGAGGAGAGCCGTCTGCGGCAGGTTGAAGGCGAGCGTTACTGGTCATTTCCCTGAGGGCAAGCGAAGCCCTTTGGTCCCCCAACGGTTGTTGCGAGAGCTGAAAAAGCTTTGCTATACGGGCAGCTGGCGACGGCGAGTACTGTTGCAGAAGGTATGATTTGAGGTCGTCATACGCTATTGGGGTGTCTCCTTGTTCACAAAGCCAGTCGGATATTTCTGGGAAGGTGTCCTCGGGTATCGCCGCGAGAACATAATCCGCTTTGGTGGTTGAGCGAGTCACGCCCCTGATACGAAACTGGACTTCTGCGCGCTGAAACCAAGCAAACGCCTCTCCGCTGGCAAACGATGAAAGTTTGAATGGAGAGGCCGTAGCGCCAACTGCCATAGAGTCCGTCATAGTACCAACGATGGAGGGGCGAGGGGGTGGGGGTGGAAGGCGGTGGAAGCGAGTCGACTTCCGGGGTCACCAATGTGACGGGCTGAGAGAGGAGTTGTGAAATCAAAGGCAGATTGGAAACGACTGAGTTATATTGTTGTGGAACACTCTCCTTATATACAAAACCTCAAGGCAACAGGACATGACAAGTTCACAAGACAGACAAAATCACAGAGGAAAAACCAGACTTGAATTTTCATGTTCGTTTTAGTGCGAGGGAAGAGCGAAGATACAACCATAATATATACAAAAGGAATTATGTACAATTGTGTGAAACACGGTTGGTACACCAGCAATAACATACAACTCTTGAGTGTAGTACTGCAACATTTGAAGGCATTTTTGAAAAATCTGGCACAGGTACAGTTCAGTGCACATTTCCATTTTTACTTCATTAATATTGCTTTTAAAAAGGTGAAATGTCAGTAGATTATAAAAACCTTGAAGTGTTATGCTATAATTTGATTAGCATATACAGTATTACTAGTGCCTGTTCTAAGTGAAAGTGTTTGATGTGATTTTGTTTAATAATTACTCATTTATTTCAGATTCATGTAACCTTCCTATAAATTGTGACTTGAAGTGTCAGACTCAGTGACATTGTGTATGACCTACATGAATTTACATCAGATTTAGGTATAATCATATGGCTACTTTATTCTGCCATGCATGCATTCTTCTCTGTTAATTTTCTTAATACTGTACACTATATTAATGATATTCATAGTGATATCCTGATATAGAATTAATATTTAAAAGTAAAGCATTTAATCAATATTTTAAATCAAACTTATAATGAATAGTCTCTCTGCAACTGCTTCACCCCCAACATAATATCTCCAGTGGGAGACCTGCAGTTTTCTGATCCCTCATCAATTGAGGCACATTAAAATAAAGTAACTTACAAAATTTGGGATAATCATTAAGATTGGCTAGTATTTTAACTATAAGTGAATTAACATAAGATTTGTTTAGACTGAAGAAACTTGACATATAACAATTTGATACATGATTTGCCATTTTTACTCAAATACGTTAGATTACTTATGAGGTGTGAATGATAATAAAAACTACACATTTTCCTATATGCAATTCTAAGTATTGATAGGTTCCTTATAAATAATTTTTTTACTTGAATGAATATATAAGACCTCTTAATATAGTATGTAAACTTAGTGCTCTTATATGAAAAATAATCTCCGTTTGATTTTACACATTTTTTTTCAATTTGTTTCCATTTGTAATTTATTGGTGTACAGTACTGTAATTTCATTATTTGTGTAAAATTTGTGTTTCATGATATGCCAATTGATATTATATTTCAGTTAAATTGGGGCATTCTTTAGCTGACAAGCCCCCTCAGCTTGTTGGAAATGAATCTAATGTTCAGGATGCTTCTCCTTTTGGTCCCAGTGTTAGGCTATTGCCTGAAAACAATACAATCAATCAATCACTCCACAAGTCCCTGTTGAAGATCTCACAGTAGACGTGCAGATTACTGAATGTAAAGACTCTGGTAAGTATCTTTATAGGTTTTATATATAATTTCAAGCAAGGATTAGTCAATTACAATACAGCAGACGGCTGGAACTTGTCGTTAATCCGTCCCTCGTCCCTATACGTGTATATATGTATGTATGTATATATATATATATATATATATATATATATATATATATATATATATATATATATATATATATATATATATATATATATATATATATGTGTGTGTATGTATATATGTATATATGTATATATATGTATATGTGTATATATATATATATATATATATATATATATATATATATATATATATATATATATATATATATATATATATATATATATAGCCTATATACACAGTATGTTTTTAATTGAGTATGTGTTTTTCAGATAGTAAATCTGACATGAAGCAACCTCGGATTAAAACAAATCATAAATCTAATAAAAAATGGAAAGCAAGATGTAACAGATTGCTTGCTAAAGTTCAACTCTTGAAAAAGGTACAAAGTGATTGCACAAATCATTATAAATCTAATCAAAGATGGAAAGCAAGATGTAATAGATTGCTTACTAAAGCTCAATGTTTGAAAAAGGTACAAAGTGATTGCACAAAATGTAAGTTGCCCTCATCAGTTATACGAAACGTATCAAAATATTTGAAAGGTTATGGATTAGTGTTTTTCAAATTACAAATACTGTTGAGCTCTATAAAGACTAGGGGTCGACGATACTCCCTGGCCCAGCGCTGTCTTGCTTTAAATTTATACTTTAGAAATTCTAAAATGTACCGTTTCCTATCACAAATATTTATTTTGCCTACACCACGCAGGATAAGGAACTGGATTCAGACTCTGAAATTAAACAGTGGGTGGGATGAATCATTATTCAGATTATTGAAAGAGAAAGCAAAAGCAATGACACACCAAGAAAGAGTATGTGGTGTTGTTTTGGATGCCATTTCCATCAAAGAATTCATTAATTATGATGTCCATCGTGGCAAGTTTCATGGTTTGGAAGATCTGGGAGAATATGGAAGCTCAAACAAACCAGCAAAGTATGCAATGGTCTTCATGGTCAAAGGTCTAACTTCCAAATGCAAACAAACCATATGATAGGGTATTTTCTTTTCCATAAGAGCATAAAACCAGATGTATTGAAAACAATGGTCACTGACTGTTTAATGACATTACAAATGACAGGACTGAGCCCCAAACTTGTTATTGCTGATCAGGATGCAACAATCGGGAGTGTTTTTTCAAAGCTCAATATTTCACTGGCTTCACCGTTTGCAGTTGTAAATGATGAAAAGATATATTTGCAGTTGTAAATGATGAAAAGATATATTCCTTTTATGATCCTCCTCGCTTGTTAAAGAGCATCAGGAACAACCTTATGAAAAAAGGACTTTCTAGTAAATGAAAAAAAGTATTAAATGGAAATATATTGAATAGTTCTATGAAAGAGACAGCTTTGGAGCTAATTCCAAGGACATTCTGCTAACTGATAGACATATATATTGCAATTCCTTTGAGAAAATGAGGGTATGTTTAGCGCCAGAAGTTTTGAGTCACACTGTGGCTGCTGGAATAAACACATTCTGAATTAGGTGCTCTACCAGAAGATGCAAAGTATACAGCACATTCCTTGAATGAAATTGATAGTTTATTTGACATTTTCATTAGTAATCATATCAAGTCATTACAAGAGCTAGAGATGCGCATTCAGTTCAGCTAATGGTCAGTTAGAAAATCTTAAACATTCAGAACTATGGTTGAGTTCGTTAAAAGTATCTGGAAAGAGCACATTCATTCCATGTATTGCAGGATGGCAACTCAACGTTAAAAGTTTACAACATTTGTGGCATGATTTAAATAATCATTATAATTTCAAGTATTTGCTGATAAACGGATTAAACCGGGATGCATTAGAAAACTTTTTTAGTAGTGTAAGGAATGCAGGGGGGGAACAATGATACACCAACAGCGGAACAGTTTGTGAACATGGTCAATGGCATCATTACAAATAATATTATGCTAAATTCTGTGAAAGGTAATTGTACAAGTGATGCAAATACAATAATGGACATCTTGAAAGGAAATCAAAATGATAATTTGCACATTGCATTACAGGAAGATTTGGAGAACTCCTTTGCACAAGAAAAAGTTATGGACACACCATCAGATCCTCTTGCAGATTTTTTTTCCCTCTTTTAATACTGATGAATTTACACCAGCCGATGAGCCAAGAGAAATTTCACTCATGGAAGAAAAGGATGAAAGCACTTCTGTAGGGAAACATGAGCCATTTCTGTATATTTTTCAATGTTTGATCCCAACAGTCAGAATGATGAGTCATAGAAAATGTAGTAACATATGTATTAGGTTACATATGTTAAACATTGAAGAGTCACATATGTCCCAAATCTAACTGATATACAGAAGACAGTGTACATAATACACCAGTAAGATCAGATCAGATATTTTTATGTCACATGGACTCTGAATCAATTAGGTACTTGAAATATGTAAGTATTCATATATTTGTTACTGCAATTGAAGATATATTTGAAGAATATATAGACAGCTTATTTCATAAAGCAGATATTAAAGCAAACTTAACTAATATTATAAAAAGTAAAAATATAAATACTAGTATATGTGAAGTTGGTGAGAACTTGATTATAGAATATTATTTAAAAATGCGACTACATTATTTTGCCAAATTTTACAATCAAGCTTTGATAAAAAAGAGAAAAGATACTGACTATCATGTAAGAAAAAAATGAGATAGGTAATTAAAGTGACTCCTCAGTAAAATAATGCCTAAAATATTTTTTTCAGGCTTTTAGGCCACTTCCTGACTTTGACATTAACAAAATGTACCGTATGTATTTATTCAGTTTTCATCGATTTAAAATGAAAGGTTACTTAGGAATGCAAAAAAAAAAAAAAAATACAGTACATGCATATGTTTTTTCCTGTTGCATGATAGCATCCTTTCAATATATTATGTTTATCAACTTCATTATACTGTACTGTATTATTTCTTTAAGTTTTGTAATTTTTACTTAATTTGATGTACAGTATATGCATGCTTACATTTTTTATTTCTAACCATGACAGTTTTTTGTTGATGATATCTCTTCGTATTTTTTTTCTAATTGTTTTGGTTGAATGATTTCTCTGTGGTTTGTTTCCTATTTGATTTGTGATTTCAATTTTTATTTGTTTTTTATGAAAATTAAGTTAAACCTATATTTTTGCTTATACAGTATTCTGTAATATACAGCATCGCATTTGTTATAAAAGGGTACCTTACTCTTACTACTTTGTTGTTGTACTATTCTTGCTTTTATTAACAAATATTGCTTAACTTTTGCCTAATCAGCATTCAAGTTAAGTCTGCTTTTTCATTTTGATTTCATATATTTGGTTTTGATCATCCCATGCTTTGTTTGCTATTTAAATTTTGATATATGCATGTTTTGTTTGCATGACTTGTATGACTATTGCAGGCAAATGAAGCATGTGCCATTTATTTCACTTTGTTTATGTTCTTTGCAAGAACATTTGTGTACAGTCGCTCAGGTATGTACAGTATACAATCATAAGCACAAGTCCCCCAAAAAGGAAAATAATTACTGTATACTATATTGGTGAAATAATAAGATAATATGAGAATAAGTTTGTTTCATTCTAACTACCCTCTCAATTTTAGATAAAGATACTTAGCAATTAATGTTACATTAACTGAAGGATTTTATTTAATGATTCAGAAATGCCTAATATATAAGTCATAAGCAATGATAGAGCCCTATAATCCTGTTAACAAGCAATATTAATAGATTTAGTATTCAATAATTTATAAAGAGAAGTTTATTGCAGCATAAGAATAAATTTTAACATTTAAACAAGCTGTGCTACGCCACAGCCGAGTTTTAGTTGAGGGCATGATCAATAGATGGCGCGCATTCTGGCGGGTTGGATGATGTTTTTTTTAATGATATTAACAGTCAATTTTCCAATCTTTCGAGTATTGTCCTTGTTTCGAATCATCTTTCGTTGTCCGACAAATATCTCTAATTCAGACCAGCTATTAAAGATAAATAAAACGACAAAAATCTCAAATTTTAAATGTCAAATGTATTGTCATAAAATCATTTAATATCTGTTAGACAAATCCAGATCCCAGGTCATTTCCTCCAACTAATATAACTCTGCAACTCAAGCAGCTGTCATATTTTACATGCGCCCCCCCCCCCCCCCTTGGCCATTATAATCTGAAAAGTCATATTGAGAAGCACGTGCTCAAATACTAAGAAGAAAAATTTTACAATCTATACCAAAAATATTTTTTATTAACAAAAACCTTCTGTAATTACAATTAAAAAAGTGAGCAATGTAAAAAACCAACAACAACAACAACAACAACTCAGGTGATGATAATTTCAATGCAATAATAATTCTAAGGCCCCGTCTACACGAGCGAGCACTGCTTGGTAAGCTTTGCTCGGTGTGACGTCAGAAATGGAGAAACCGCGAGCAAAGCTTCGCACAGGGCTTCCCTGATGTTTAGCGAAGTATCAAGGCTTTGCCTGGCAAGGGTTTTCCTTGACGGAAATTCGTCTTCCAATAAAGGGATAAAGCTGTCACACTAATGACATGCCGTCACTTTCGAATATATACATCTGCATATATAAATATATAAATATATATATATATATATATATATATATATATATATATATATATATATATATATATATATATATAATATATAAATAAATATATAAATACATAAATACATAAATACATAAATATATAAATATATAAATATATATATATATATAAATACATAAATATAAAAATACATAAATATATATAT
This sequence comes from Palaemon carinicauda, assembly GCF_036898095.1. Taxonomy (NCBI): domain Eukaryota; kingdom Metazoa; phylum Arthropoda; class Malacostraca; order Decapoda; family Palaemonidae; genus Palaemon; species Palaemon carinicauda. The sequence continues at coordinate 39,176,746 of NC_090745.1, forward strand.
ATATATATATATATATATATATATATATATATATATATATATATATATATATATATATATATATATATATGCACTGCTTATAAATTATCAATACTCCTAATTAAGGTAAATCTTATAAACAAAGAAATTAAATAAAATCTCTAAATTGCAACTTATGCAGTGTACTGTATTATTACATATATCTTAATAATAAATTATCTTTCTCAGTTTTATATTATTTATTGAACTCATTTCCTTAAAATATCTGTGCTGATTACTATTTTGTTTATGTTTTTTCATGATATTGTTTTAATTTCGTTGACGATGAATGTTTCAGGGTTATTTGTTGCTACGTGCTTTATCTACTTGTTGAATTTCTCAAACGTCTTCATACACAGATATGTCTGTGCCTCAATATAATTTAAGTATATAAATTACACCTTGCCCTTATCCTTTTACAAACAACTATATTCACTTCACGTAAACAGTATAGAATAGCAGAAAAATTACGTCACGGGACAGTGGAGTTCCTGTCACACCTGCAGTACCCTAGACGGCCACGGCCCACGAGCTGTCAGTTCTCGCCTTCCACCTTCAACCAACAGACATGTCCAAGGAACACTGGTCTCGATAATTAACTCTGAACCTAATAGAGTTGATTCGACAACACACATGTCTGTGGGATGTACGAAAGGAAGTGTACAAAGACCGTGAGGCACGAACTGCAGCAATTAAGGAAATCACTGCACATCTAAAGCAATATGTTGCAAACATGAATGAAGTAGAAGTTAAGCGTAAACTAGCTCTGCTTCGAAATCAACATCGGAAGGAAATGCGGAAAGTAAGTATGGGCAAAAAATCAGGAGCTGGAAGCGAAGAGCAGTACACACCAAGGTATTATTACAGTTTCATCCATTATGGGAAATGTATTATAATAATGTTTCTCTAGTACAGCACTTGATAACCAAATACTTCCTCTTAATACATTATTGTCGCTAATGCATACTTACGGAGAAAAAACTATTTCAGGTATTGAAGGTCTTGACTTTTTCTAAGTTTAGTGTATATCTTTCCATGGCCACGCAAGGTATCTCTTGTTAGGTTGTATATCTGTTTTCATCCTACTTGGCTCCTCCCCATTGCGTAATGTGACAATATTTGCTTGAATGCGCATTTGCTCCTCCCACTAATGTTGCTCCTCCAATCAAAATACTACTGGGATCTTTTCAAGGGTTATTATTGGACGATTCATTTTGTCTCTTATTCTTGTTTCAAGGATCTGTTTTTCGTGCAATATAACATTGTAACCGATAGTATTTTGTTTTTTTCCTATTTCATTATGGGAAAAACTCCTGATTGTTGTTTGTTTTGGGGTTGGAAACCTGCCGGTTAAGTTTTCTCGTTACTTAACTGTCATGGATCCTCCGGTGCAGGTGTGCAATATATGTCGTTATTCTTATTTTGAAGTGATCGGCCGATTTCATGGTAATTATAATGGTACCCCAGACATTGTGAATCGGTTTCTTCGAGAGCATTTAGTGTTACCTACAAGTGTTTCATGTGCTAAATGTGATTCGCCTTTACTTTTCCGTGAAGATAGACATGTGTGGTATTGTACAAAATCAGTGAAAATACCTAAAACGAAGAAAAGGCGTTTGTGCAATTATAGTGTTAGTGACTATAAGGGAACTTTTCTTCACGGGTCCCACCTTCCCCCGTGGAAATTAATTTTATTTGTCAATCAGTGGTTGCATAAGTGTTGGGACCACCATTTTGTAATTAAGGGCCTCAGTATATCTCCTTCTACTAGTGTAGACTGGAGAAGCTTTTATTCAGAAGTGACTGAATTTAGTTTTGATAACCAAGAGGCTATTGGTGGTGAAGGTGTAATCGTTGAGATTGACGAATCTCATTTTGGAAAAAGGAAGTATGACCGTGGAAGGCCTCTGAGTGACATATGGGTGTTGGGGGGTATTGAGAGGCAGTCCAAAAAAACATTTATTGTGCCTTTAATTGACCCATTACCACGGAAGCGTGATGCAGCTACCCTCATCCCTTTAATTGAGAAGTACATTAAACGGGGCAGCATTGTTGTTAGTGATAAGTGGCGGGCTTATAATTCTCTGCAGTCTCTTGGATACGATCACCGTACTGTAAACCATTCTGAAAATTTTGTGGATCCTTCAAAACCTGACACCCATACCCAAAACATTGAACGTCTTTGGCGGGAGCTGAAGGAATGGATACAACGGCCTGGTAACCGTTGTGAATACTTCAGGCAGTATTTGTCACGTTTTATTTTTATACACAAATACCCTGAGGAGGAGCTGCTCCATCATATTTTTATCACGGCCAGCAAACTGTATCCTCCACAATCTGAGGCACAAGAGGTTCCAGTAGCTATTGATGATTCATAAGAGGGTCAACCACAGCCTTCTACATCATCATCGTCAGGTTCCATTTAAGGTAAGAAGTGACTTAACAAAATATATATTTAAATTTAGCCCGGGGTAAAGGGGGGGGGGTCGCAGGGGGGGCGGAGCTCCTCCCGGTAGGGATACAGGGCCCCTAGGCTAGGTTAGGTGGGTTGATTAGGTTCGGTAGTGCCCTGAAAATCACTGTGACCTTAAGGGGGGGATCGCAGTGGGGGCAGAGCCCCCCCCCCCCCCGTAGGGGTACAGGGCCCCTAGGCTAGGTTAGGTGGATTTATTAGGTTCGGTAGTGCCCTGAAAATCACTGTGACCTTAAGGGGGGGGGGGTCGCAGGGGGGGGGGGGGGGCGCCTCCCCCCCCCCCCCCCCGGTAGGGGTACAGGGCCCCTAGGCTAGGTTAGGTGGGTTTATTAGGTTCGGTAGTGCCCTGAAAATCACTGTGGCCTTAAGGGGGGGGGGTCGCAGGGGGGGCGGAGGCCCCCCCCCCCCCGGTAGGGCTAGGAAGGGGTATAGAGGGAGGGGTGGTGGAACATTAATTAGTGCAAATATCATTGGACGCCCCCTCCCCCACCCAAAACCCCGGTTCCCACCTGGGGTCCCCCATAATTGTTGGGATAAAGAAGGGTATTTCTGCATTACAACATAATATGCAACAAAAACAATAAAAACATGGTTACAAAAACTGATTTTTCTGGAAAAACTTGTGGTTTTAACTCCATAGTAAATCTCTAAATCGGATGGTTTGCAGTCAAAATAAACGTTAAATTCGTTGAAACTACACTATTTCTGATGCAACAAATGTATTTTTATTCCAGTTTCCATATAATGGATGAAACTGTAAATTTACCCACACCAAAATTATGGTGCTTCAACACCTTGTCATTTTTAAATTTCGGTGATAGAGTACGGCCATCACTGTCAAACCTCGACAGTAGTAAGGAGACATCATTTACGGAATTATCAGACTATGAGGTATGTATAGTATCTCTTTCTCGCTCTTTTATTTATTTATTTAGTTATTGCTTTTAAATGCCAAGTTACCAGGCAGGCTGGTAGCTTGAGCTTGGAAGTGTTTTAACAGGTGCTAGTTTGCCATATCATTATTTAGATGCTCATGAGCATGTTACCTTATTAATCTGCTATCCAAACCTGTACTATACTTATCTTCAAATGCTTTCAAAGCAATATGGTTCCGGGAAAGACAGAGTTAATAAAAAACTAGCTTCCTGGGAAAACACAAACATTGAAAGTTGAAAAATACCCATAAAAACCGTTTAAAACCAGAAAAATCAAATACATGGTTTTTGATTAAAGAAAAAACAATGTTTTTGTCAACCCTGTTTATTCCCATTATATATTTATGCAATGAATTGTTGCATAGTCAATACCCATATATTTACTACCCTACTTATATTTCAAACATTATAAGAAACATTTCTGCTGTCATTAAGAAATTTGTTTTGCCAAGACACTGCTCCTTCACCCTGAAAATACTCCATATACTTTTCTCGCACCACCTTTCCCTCAATGCTGGCATTACGCCCCACCACCTGAAGTCCTAACAAATCTGCACTTGTTTGTCGCCACTCCCCTGGTGCAACGATCCCATCAGAGAGACACTCGGTTTCCAAGCACCCCTCGGGCTGTGAATACTGGTTTATTTCATCTTTCCGTAAAAAGTTGTGGCGAGCAGTACATGCAAGTACCATTATGTCAACTTTTTCCGGGGGTAAATTGATTGGTGCAAGGAACATTTTCCACGGTACGTCGTCCTCTGGAGAGTCGATATGAAAATATCCTTTCGCTTGTAGTTTGTTTCTGGTATGGATATGGCTTCATTATATGACGTTGCAAAGGAAAAGCATCGTCTGCTAAAAAGACAAATGGCAAGGTTTTATCGCTCCCAGGTAGCTTGGTATCTTCTGGCAATCCGGCAGTGTGATTGACAATACGCTGACTGATACTGGTGTTCTCCCACACACCTCCGTCAGACACCCGTCCATTTACACCAACATCTACATAGATGAAATTTGAATTAGCATCACATATAGCCATAAGAATGATACTGTAAGTGCCTTTGTAGTTATAGAAATAGGACCCACTACCAGGCGGCTGCCGTATTACAATATGTTTGCCGTCAATGGCTCCAAGGCAGTTTGGGAAATTCCACATTCTCCAAAAATCGTTGCTCACATTTTTCCATTCTTCTGGTGTTGAAGGCGTCTGCAAATACAAAAAGAGCGCATAAATACACTTAAGCAATATGACGTTATATTTGGATGCTCCATAAAGTATCCTCTCTCTCTCTCTCTCTCTCTCTCTCTCTCTCTCTCTCTCTCTCTCTCTCTCTCTCTCTCACACTCTCTCTCTCTCTCTCTCTCTCTCTCTCTCTCCCTCTCTCTCTCTCTCTCCTCATGAAATACTGTGGTGGGTGTTATTGTAACTATCATCAATAAGTCTTTCCTTGTTTGTAATACTATAACTCAGTATTTGAATATTGGTTAATTGTAATGAATCCCACCACGCATTTCGTTATTACTCTAATATAATTTTCAAATGGCCTGGTAAATTATATCCCTTTGGAAACTGGTGTTACTTTATCAGACCGAACCACACTGAACAATTAAATGTGGAGGTTGCCAATATATACACAATGTCAAGTGTACTTCTTGGTTACCAATAGTATCAAGCCTTCTAAGAATATGTACACACACACGAAAAATTCAACCAAATAAAACTAATCAATGCACGTGTATTTTAGATATTCAATGATCCACTTCTGTTGGAAATTGATGAACCATCTGTTGCTCCAAGATCACCAGTTGCTTCGCCATCAGACATTCCAACAGTCTCTGGTATGACCGACACTATTTCCTCAACTCCATCCGCTTATGTGAATAGCCAGGAACGCAAGGCCACACCTATATCGGTAACGAGAGTTAAACTTCCAACTGCCCCTTCTTCAACGATCAGAAAGCGAGCAACCAAAACGCCTTGTGCCCCTGATGATGTATTACAGGAAGCTCTCCATCAGCTGAAAACACTAACATCATCCGAGGATATGATTAATAATGATGAGTGTATTGCTTTAGATGTTGTAATTGCTAATGACCTCAGACAAATGTCTGGGGAGAACAGAATTTATACACAAAAACTTATTAATGACATCCTGTTTTTATGTGAATTAGGCAAGATTTCTGCGTCAACTAAGATTGTAGAGTGAGTTGTTAGATACAAATGTGTTCATAGATAGGCCATATCACAATTCACAAGTGGTAAATGTAATTGCATGAACGAAACATGTCTAAAGATAATATGTTTGAATAATTTTGACTATTTACTTATTCATATTTAGCATTGTGCATACTGTACATGTTGACATGTATAAAGACAATAAAATTGGTTACGTTCGTAAACATAGTTTGTTTGAAAAATTATATCCCGTTCATTATCCTTCTCTAGGTCCATCTACGATTAGTTATTAAGTTACTCCTTAAGTGAAAATTATTTTCTTTTAAACTCGATTTGTTTCAGTATATGCATAATCCGTTCATAAATAAATCAAGGTGGAGTATTTTAATGCATTTAATGATGCAGTTCTGCATTATGCATACATGCACCATTACTATATACTGATTACGCAAGCTATATACATAGTGTCTCCTGATGACGTAATCGTGTAACAAGTTAATGGCAAAAATAAATTTATCCTTTCGCAATAAGCAAAACGCACACACTCCGCGCCATTACCTATGATTTTTATGACATCGATCTGAGCTAAAATAACTTATCAGACAGTGAATGATTTAAGGAGGCCACTTGGTAATGTGCAACCCCCCCCCCCCCCACACACACACACACATGGAAATGAATACTAGAACATTGTTTTGTTTCAATAAATCATTAGTTAGGAGCAAAATTTCCTTGGTTAATGATTTCTTCAACTACTACTACTACTACTACTACTACTACTACTACTACTACTACTACTACTACTCATACTGGTTTTACCACTTTTTCTACTAATACTGCTGCTTTTTAATACTTGCATTTGTAAAAGCAACTTCACCGGTTAATTTTTTTTGTAAGCTATATCTGTTGTAATCAATGTAACAATTATAATTCATTCACATTCTCTCTCTCTCTCTCTCTCTCTCTCTCTCTCTCTCTCTCTCTCTCTCTCTCTCTCTCTCTCTCTTAGTATATATGATATATATGTGCATATGATGTACATCATGTGTGAGTGTGTGCATACATATAATTATTGTTATAATTATTGTTATATGTGTACTGTATGTGTGCACGTTACATATATAAATGATAATCATAAGTACATCCCAACCTCTGCGAGAGATTTCTAGATCCGGCACTGTTATCAGGACTTCCCTCAGGACTTCATAAATTTTTTTGCAGGTTTCTGGAATGATTGCACTCAAACTCTGCTTGGAAATCCTTGTGCTGTATTGTAGTGATCTGTAGCTGCATCCTGTTGACAGAAAGAGTAATGTTGCATGCAGTCGAGCTTCAGCTGAAATACGTTACCTCATTTTGGTATCTTCTTTCATTATATATGGTTCCACTTTCGATAAGATTTTATAAAAAGTGTTAGGGTCCAATCTCATATAGTTGATGAAATCTGCCTCATGACCATGTTTCAGTTCCCGCAATATTGTCATGTGACTTCCAATGTCTTCTTCGTAACCACTCTTTACACCACATCCTTTTCTGCTTCGTTGCTTTTATCTTTGCACACATTGCTATAACAATAGACAGCGCGATTTTCTTTTTGCGTGTCCTGCGATCCATGCTGCCCCACACAACTTGATCCTGTGTCAGTCACTCACTGCCAGTCTTTCACTACCCAACCACCGTCGTTTGGACAAGAGCTTAATGCGTTCGACAGGCTTAGCTCGCAAAGAGGCAAAGTTTACCGAGCAAAGATCGCTCGTGTGGACGGGGCCTAAGTTTTCTTAATCTGAAAAACATCTTCAATGCTTGAAATCATCTTCTCTTCCTCGCTTGCAATTAATAAGTAAGTTCAATTGTAATGTTATACTAAGCATCGGGTATTGAATTCATCTCGCATAAGACTATACCAATTTTAGCAATTAAATGGAAAAAAAGAATAAACTTGAAGAAAATATAAACAGAAATATATGCTACCTGCTGTAAGTAAAACTATAGCTGAATAACTAGCTAGTTAAGGAAGGATAGGAGCACCAGACTACGAAAAGCCGCTCAAGTCTGGAATATATATTTCTAGAAATAGATATGTTGGTCTAAATTATGAATATGACATATATATATATATATATATATATATATATATATATATATATATATATATATATATATATATATATATATATATATATATATATATATATATACATATATATATATATATATATATATATATATATATATATATATATATATATAATTCATAAACAATGAAATAAACACAAATGCGGATTCATACATGTTCCATACGGATACATAAATAGTGATCATTTAATTTGAGGACTTCACTATACCTGAACAAGTGATAAACTATGGGACCTTCCAGACTACTGAGCAAATGTTCGTCGAACAGAACTGTGCCATATCAAACTGGTTCGAAGTAGGCTTGAAATAAGATAGAGTATGTAACCTGATATGACAACAAAAAGTGATACCATATCCAATTATGCATACAACCTGTTTACTTGTTTGCAGAGCTAATGTTGATGGACAGTCCCTTTTTTCATGGTTATCTGGTAACAGTTTTGTTAGACGAACATTTGCTCTGTCGTCTTGAAGGTCCCTTACGAACAAACTCACGCGCGGCCCAAGGACGTGTATATTCTCTTAGCTTTTATATAAACTTATCACTCTTCCTTATACCCGATTCACCCAGCATATGGCAGAGATATTCCACACCACTGTCACCATCTCTCTATCAAGCCCAGCCAAAATAACATTCATCGGCTTCTGGGAAGCTACGGGTGCATTACAAAGGCCGAAACTTAACCTTTTACATTGATAATGACAATTCATATTAAATAAATCTGCTATTTATCCGATCACCTTTGAAACATCTATAAGATAATAGTCCCGAACAAAATCTAATTTGGTAAAAATTTCATTCCGTGAATTATATAAACACAATCTGACGTCTCATTCAGCAGGAAACGTTATCTAATGCTAATAATTTCTTCCCGGCCAAGAATTCAAACCCTAGCACCGGAAGAAATATGTGTAAACATCAAGATCCAGCCCATTCGGCTGTTAAGAAAGATGAGATTTGATTCTGACTGCTGTATTTAATCTTGTCGAATTCACGATTTATACCTAGAATCACAATCAACCTATCCCCGCCATTACAGCTCCTTGATAAGTAAGTAACACTGCCAGTTTATGATAATTTATGGCTACTATTTGTCATTCTCCTTTCCTTGAATAAGGCACCAATTAACGATAAATATTTCTGCTCGGCCGAGGATCAAGCCCCAACACCTACATGAATATGTGTAAACGTTGGGAGGTATGAGATGATTCCTTAACTGATAAATATTTCTGCCCTGTGTTGGGGTTCGAATCCTATACGGGCAGAGCTAATTGCACTTATAATATTGAAAAATTTCCTTAAAAATCAATAATTACAAAAGTTGTAGAGGGTTTGCTAATAAAGGTACCTTTCAAAGGACCTAACCTCACGTCTGGCCCACTAATTCTGACGGAGAAGCTGTTTACATGTAATTTACAGATTATGGGAATGGCAGAGACTTTCAGGGAGAACAGCTTCAGTCGTCAACAGGACAAGGTGTTACCAGATAAAGAGTTAACGAAATCTGCTGGGTTTATATGTTATGATATAAAAGATCGGAACACACAAAATGAAATATTGAATTTAAATATACTAAACGAGATAAGTAGGATACTGCTGTAAAGATGTATAATTTTTTTTTTTTTTTTAAACTCGAGCTATCAAGTAATAAAATTTTATGGGAATAGGAAATATAGCCTATTTTCAGGTTCACTGCTGTAAATCTATTCAACCTTTTTCAAAATCAATGACGGTATTGAAAATAAAACTGCATTTAACGTCTTGGAGATTTGTAAATACCGTATACTATACATGTAGATGGCTGGTATTCTCAGAGAGAGAGAGAGAGAGAGAGAGAGAGAGAGAGAGAGAGAGAGAGAGAGAGAGAGAGAGAGAGAGATAGCTCAATGAACGTGCAATAACAAAGAACAAAATAAAGTACATAGACAAAGCGGGAACTTAATTGAAAAACAAAAAAAACAAAAAAAAAAAAAACATCAGATTGGAAGAGTTGAAACAAAATATCGTTTGGATTATTTATTATTCCATATATAGCCAATGTTACTTTGTTAGTCATCGTGTATAAATTTGGTGAGATATATCTCAGTCAACATGAATGTTTGAAGTTCAAGAAGGAACATTCAGATTTCATAATTTTAGGTTTCTGCAGCAGCTTATAAGAAACATTTTTTTTTCTGAAACTAAAGGGAAATTTCAACAGATATCACCAAAGATAATCATAAATGACGGAACAGATCCTTTTGCGTTATGATTGAGCACTTATATAGATTTATAATATATCGAAATTTATTATTTTCTATCCTCTTTTGTTCACACGTCTTAGGAATTCACTGAAATACGATCGACTTCAAGGACTAAAATCAACTTTTGTAGCCTTAAGCAGAGAACTTTTGCACTCCATAAGCATCTTCAGTTAACTTTAAAATTCATAAAAAGTTATTCCTTTTTACGAAGTCCAATTCAAATTCACATGAAAAGGTTCAGTGTAAATAAAAGAATTAGCTAAGCCTTATACCCGTTAGATTTAAAGATTAGATTATATCCATCATAAAAAAGTGAGTTAGTATTTGAACATGATTCCGACCAGATCATATTAAGAAATTGTCTTTTCGTTTCATGAAACGTCGACATTCATGCGCATAAGTCATACTAATATAGAAGAAATGAGGTTGTATATCCATGATTTAAAAGTAAGATCATTTATTTCATAGTATGAAAAAAAATCATATCGTATATGCAATAAGCACCAAGAAATTCAATATCATATCAAACATAAGTTTAATCTAAAATTCAGGATTTCACATTTGTTTTGCAGACACTCAGGCTCATAACAATGAAGAAATGTATAATTTTAGCTAAAATTCGGGATTTCATTATTCATTTATGCAAAACATGAAGCTGATAATGACGGAGTGGAAGTATGACTACTGGAAATGGATATTAGTGCAAACCATCTATGATAATTTGTCGTCAGCCTTTGAGGCTTTTAATCTGCACAGCAGAGTGAAAACGAAGAAAGCAGTGAAAAAGCCAATGTTTACAGTGAATGCAATGAGAAAGGGCCACCAAAGATAGGCAGTGACAACAGTGAAATAGACACCAGTGCCAACGAGGATAAAATTTTGAGAACAATAACCAACCACAGAGGAATCAGTGAAGGTGAGGATAAGAGGAATACCCACAAGGAGAACAGGAGACAAGATCTACCAAAGGTAAGCAATGAAAGCTTTTTAGTAGGCACCAGTGCCAATAGTGCCAATAGCTTAAGAAGTGAAAGTGTTAGTGTAAGGCCAAAAACCCAATACAGTGAATACAGTGAAAATAACGTGAATAAAATCAGTGGCAACAACAGTGTTAGTGTAAGGGCAAAAACCCAGTACAGTGAATACAGTGAAAATAACGTGAATAAAACCAGTGGCAACAACAATAACATAGAAAATAGTGATAAAATAGGAAAAGGAAATACATACAGTGAAAGTGGAAATAACAACAGAAATATGTCAAGAGAAGATATTTTTGACAGCCAAGAAAAGAGTGAAGAGGATGACGGTTTCATTATAGTAGAAAACAATAGAAATAAAAATAAAAATAGAGGCAGAACAACCGAACCAAAACCTCTCCCCAAAAACCTAAGTGTTTAAAAGCCCTAAGCCAAATGACCCAAACAAATCTGCCTACGCACTTATTAAATACACAGAATAAAAATACCCTCATATCAAAGTAACAGTGACAGCCAAACATGGAGGGGACATTACAGTCTCCCCCTTAAACGAGGAGGCGGAAAAAATCCTCAGAAGTATCCCGGGGTATGAAGAAATCAAAGCAATAGAACCCCACGTCATTAAAGTGCTATGTGGCTTTTCCCCCACCCTTGAGACGGAAATCATCGAAAGACACCCAATAATAATCAAAGCAGAAAGATTCAAAACCAAAGGCAAAGAGAAATCATACAAAGTCAAGTGCTGGTGCAGGGGAGATCCCCCAGAGAGGATAGACCTGGGCTGGCATGGAAACTTCCGACTAACACATTATATCCCGGAGCCCCTTCGTTGTTTTAGGTGTAACCAATATGGACATATAGCGGCTCAATGCAAGTCCCGTTTCCACATTTGTGGGGTCTGCTCTTGTAGGCACAACTCTGACATATGCATAGACAAAATGAAAAATAAAGAACCAACATACAACAAATGCCCGGCCTGCAATAATGACCACCATGCCTGGAACGAAAGATGTTCTGCAAGGCTAAATAAGATAGACCAAGAAAGAACACGGATCACAGGGAAAGCAGTCCCACTCAGGCCCCAAAGAGGCCCCCAGGCCCCCCAGGTGGTCCAGGAGACCCCCTTCTCAACCACTGACAAGCCACACCCATACAGAGGAAACCCTGCACACCTCTGAAACAGTAGGGAACACCGAAAATAATCCATCCATCCATCCATCCAACCATCCATCCATCCAACCATCCATCCATCCATCCTTCCACCCAATCCCTCCAGTACCCCCCCCCCCCACATTAATCACAGCCATGCCCAACAAGCAAACGGCAACGTTTGGCCCCGTCCTAGAAAAACCCCAGTGCAAAATAACCACCCACGTGTGCCGACGACCCCTAAACAACAGACACCCCACCTAATAACTACCCCAAACGATGCCAATACAACAACAGGCTCAGTCGAACAACAAATGGCCACACCAGTCCTGACAAACGAACAGGAAAGTGATAACCAACCCACCACGATAAACAGTGCCACCCCAGAAGATATAATAAGGGACAGCAACCCAACAGAAAAAATAGTGACAGACAAGGGTGCTCAAACAGTGAAGGAAGCAATGAACCTTGTCTGTGACAAGACAGCCGACGAATTAGTGGATTTTATCAGGATTAATTTCCCAGATGTATACACCGAAAGCCTCGTGGCCATTATACGACTTGTCTGGAACCCGGTTAGAGCGATCCTGGCAGGTATCTGCGCAGCCCAATCTAGTCCAATTTCGCGGACATAGACGACACACAGGTCACACAAAACACACAGCACAGACTATCCTTTCTCTCATGGAACATTTGCGGAATCAGACCAAAATACACTTTTCTACAATCAAAACATGTACACAGAACCCCAACATTATACTCCTACAAGAAACACTACTCACAGAACAACAATTCTTTTCTTTTAAGAACTACAAAGTGTACAGATCACACCGCACAGACACAGCACGTGGACTACTGACACTGGTAAAGAACACAATCCCATCAAAAGCAATAGCCAATATAGACTGTCATGAAACAGAAACACTTAGCATACAGATAACTTTAGTCAACACAACACTCACAGTTCACAATATATACAAAGCACCACACAAACACAGACGCCACATTACTCTTTGCAACAGCAGACACTGAAAACACCGTAATCTCGGGCGACTTTAACGCACACCACACTTTCCTCAATTCAACACAACCAACAAACCCCACGGGGACACACCTCGCTGCCGTCCGAGAGGACTTTAACAGAGTAAAACTTTTAAACGATACGATTATTGCAACCCACAGGGCCGGAGGCAGACTGGACCTTACCTTCGATTCTGAGAATTTGGTACCAGGATCAACCTGGGACCTCCACCCTGTTCTCTTAAGCGACCACTTCGGCATCAATTTTACGGTCCAATTGGAAAACCCCCGGCTCCACCTTCGCCCCCGCGCAGATGGAACCAGGACCTGGCCAAGTGGGAGCTTTTTGAGAAACATATGACAAGCTGGGCAGATCAATACGACCCCGAGACAAACGAAAATATAGACCAGCTGCAAAATATTTTCATCGGGGAGCTCCACAAAGCCGCCAGCAGCTCCATGCCGGAGAAGAAAACCCGTAAGACAAACCACAAGGATGCCTGGTACTACGACTCCAGGATAAGGGAAATGAATAAAAGAATAAACAGGGTCCGCAAACTTCTCAGGCACCATAAAACTGAGGAACTGCACCGGACACTACTTGAAGTTACAGACCATGCAGTGGCCGTAGCTAACGAGGTCAAGATTCAGAAGTGGCTGGACTGGATACTTCGAGGTAAACACCCTCACCTCGCTCAGGAGGATTTGGAGTTTTTTAACAAGTAGTGGGAAAAAACCGATCAAACCAAACGGCTCACCCAGATCCTCCTGCAGAAGCACTCAGACTGGCACAGGGGTTTGCGGACCGTGCCAAAAAAAATAACCTCCCCCTAACAACCAAGCAGAGACAGGAAGCACTCCTCCCCATCGGAGTCACTATGGTAAACGCTGCGTGTGGGATGACAGATGACTGACACCCCATTCACGAGGGAGGAGCTAGAAAAGGTACTGGCCAAAACGAAGAACACCGCTCCTGGCATCAACGGTATAACATACAGTATGCTGAGAAATATGGGGAATCTGGCTAAGGGGGTCTACCTCCATATCATAAACAAAATCTTTGTTGACTGATGCAGGCCCTTAACCTGGAATCAACAAAATATTCACCCCATCCCGAAGCCCCAAGAAGAGAATGCGTACAGACCTATCGCCCTCATAAGCTGTACGGAAAAAGTTGCAGAAAGAATGGTCCTCAATCGACTCAAATGGAAAGTCGGACGTCTGCATCCTAGACTGTAAGGTTTCACGGAGGGCATAGGTACGCATGAATGTATCGTCGATGTCATGGCAACCATAAATAACAAAAAAGCCCTGATAGTTTTCATGGACCTTGAAAAAGCGTATGAACTGGCCAGTGCACAAGCTATACTTTTCTCCCTTGTTGTAAAGAGATTCAGGGGACATCTCTTATCCTGGGTCGAGCAGTACGTTAAAAATAGGGAAGCCAGAGTGAGCTTCCAGGGGGCCACCTCCCCTGGAAAACAGCACACCCCAAGGAGGCATCCTGAGTCCCTTCCTGTTCAATATCCTGATGGAGAACCTGCTGGCACTAGAACTCCCAGGGGGCATAGAGATATTTATATACGCTGACGAAATCTGCATAGTATGCCCCCACACCGTACAAAATAAAACCGGGAGCCATGCAGAGAGCCCTTGACGTAATAAGTAGAAGGTGCAGGGAACTAGGTCTCAAAGTAAACTCAATCAAAACCAAAGCCATGGCCATCAAACATGACTACAATCCTCCTAATCTAATCCTAAACAACACCCCCATAGAATGGATCGACAACTATAAATAATTAGGAGTAATCATAAACTAATTCCTGAACCCAGCTAGCCAAGTCAAACATCTCCGGCATGCGGTCACGTCTCGGTACGCAGCCATGAAAAGGCTTGCCACCCTGAGCAAGGGTGCATCGCACCAATTACTAAGGAAATTCCACGTACAAGCCATTGTTGCACAGGTAGAGTACGCGGCCCCCATACTTACGTGCCTCCCTTCAGGACTGTTGACCTCCTTAGAGGTCATACAAAACAACAGCATGAGGCTCATAACGGGAGCCCCTATGTGGACAAGGCTTCAATTGCTGCGAGCCAAGACTGGCCTCATGCCCTTGGCAGATAGAATCGACTTAAGACTATGTGCCATTATAAGCAAAACCATAAGGGCTGACAGAGTTTGCCCCCTCAGCAACAAAATCCGAGGCCTAATAAACCTCTACGAAGACCTAGACCCTCCCCCCACTTATGTGGGATGCCTTCTCCAGGCCATCAGGAGAGTCAACATGCAACAGGAAGTCTTGGCTATGCGACCAGATAAAAACCATGTCATGTTTAACCCCCCAGCCCCATGGATTCCCGACCCACTAAATATAAATTTCACCATCCATCCGGCCGTTGAGATACTACCGCTAGAGTTATGGGGTCCTTTGACTGGCCAGACAGTACTACATAGGACCCTTCTCTCTGGTTACGGTTCTTTCCCTTTGCCTACACAGACACCGAATAGTCTGGCCTATCCTTTACAGATTCTCCACTTTCCTCATACACCTGACAACACTGTGATTAATAGACAATTCTTCTTCACCCAAGGGGTTAACTACTGCACTGTAATTGTTCAGTGGCTACTTTCCTCTTGGTAAGGGTAGAAGAGACTCTTTAGCTATGGTAAGCAGCTCTTCTAGGAGGACACTCCAAAATCAAACCATTGTTCTCTATTCTTAGGTAGTGCCATAGCCTCTGTACCATGGTCTTACACTGCCTTGGGTTAGAGTTCTCTTGCTTGAGGGTACACTCTAGCACACTTTTCTATTTAGTTTCTCTTCCTCTTGTTTTGTTAAAGTTTTTATAGTTTAAATAGGAAATATTTATTTTAATAATGTTACTATTCCTAAAATATTTTATTTTTCCTTATTTCCTTTCCTCACTGGGCTATTTTCCCTGTTGAGGCCCCTGGGCTTATAGCATCCTGCTTTTCCAACTAGGGTTGTAGCTTAGCATATAATAATAATAATAATAATAACCAAAGCCCTTTGCTCCCCTCAGGAGATGCTACAAGCAGCCATGTATGCAATCAACAAAACTAATGCTACCAACAACTATTCTACAGATGGATCGGTGGACCGGGACATCCCTGCGACGGCTGCGGCAGTTTTCTCAGACAACTACGTGGCCAGCTGGAGGGTCTTGGACCACGCATCAACACTTCAAACTGAACTGGTCGCAATAGCCAAGGCCCTGGAAAACTCGCTGAGCAGGCAAGGGGACACTACTGTGCACACAGATTCCAGGGGAGCGATACAAGCCATACTTAAGAACCCAATAACCGAAAACGTGCTTCTGGTTACTACCATTAAGGCCACAGCCCAAATCCACGCTCAGAGAGGCCGCAAAGTCACTCTGAACTGGATTCCGAGCCATGTGGGAATCCACGGAAATGAGGAAGCAGACAGACTTACAAACAACACACTCAGATGTGCAATTATCGGAGTGAGTCTTAGTAAATCACTTAGTCAATTGAAAAATTTAATTACTTACACTTGCTTTTCCAGAGTTAAGTCGGAGGTACTAGAGGCCGCCAGATGGGGCTTCATGTCGGCCAGATGGTATACTAATGTGACTGGCATGGACCACAATGACATCACAAGAAATACCGGAAGGGGCTTAGCCACCGTAATCCATCGACTCCGACTGGGGTACCTATGTAATTGGCAGGTGATCGGGGGACGAAGAAAGACCATGCAAATACTGCGAAGACCTGACTGGAGAAGATCCATTGGAGCACTACCTCCTCACCTGTCCAAGTACCACCATACTACGCCAATCCATAACCTTCCCTCCTCCGATGACTGCGAAACAATAACAAAGCATGTACTAAGTAACATACCACAGTACCAAGGCTTCCTCGTCTCATATCCACCCCCAAGATGAAGCACTAGGTTAAGGGTAAATAATAATAATAATAATAATAATAATAATAATAAAAGAAAAAAAAAAGGGGGGATTTTTTTCCCCAATTTTTCTGCCTACCACTAAATGACTTTTTACTCCTCCCCATGACCCTCAACTCACATGGGACTCGCTACTATTTAACTATCTCTCCTACTAATCCAAAATTCCAGGGATACTTAATGCCCTCCCAATTTCTGCCTCCCACTCAAATCCTGTCACCTCCTTCCCATGACCTACTACTCCCATGGGACTCGCTACTATACCACTTTCTCTGCAACTAAACTTTTTTCCTTTCGTGGCTCCAGGGGCCTGTCCCCTCCTGATTTCCTGAGGAAAAAGAAGAACGCAGCACCCACTCCAAACCCTACTTTGCCTCCAAGAAGATGCAGCCCCTTCCCTTCCGTCCCTCGGCAGTCAACGGGAAATGCATAAGAAAAGACTTGACACAGAGGCCTGCTTCACAGGTCCTCTACAGACAGGCCAAGCTCTAAGTGCAGAGCAGCCTGTCAAACCCGGGTAAGCCGGCATATTGCCAAGGGCCCCACTGCCGAGCTGGACGGATCCACCAGGGGCTGTCTGCCGCGAACAACGACTAGACGATGAAGAAAAATCTCAATCACCTGTGTGTGTTCCATACAATAAAGGTCCCGACCCAAACACACATCAACCTCCCTAGACGGGCTGCCAACGCAAAAGCCCGTGTCCAGCGATAAGGCTGGGCAATCTGTAAGCAAGCAAGCAAGAACATCATTGAGAGTTCCAGATTGTCTTGTATTTCATCATATAAGAAATCGAAAGTATCGCCTATTTGACATCTGACCCTTAGGGAACGCTGTGAAGCTGGGTAGCCTTATGAAGCAGAGGTAAAAGAGGTCACACGACAGCTGCGATGAAGAAAGGATGGAGAAACAGAGAGAAACGATGGGAGGCTAAAAAGTGGGTGCAATTAGGATGAAGTGACGCTGGAAAGATGTCTTCGTCGCGTCCGTTTAGCACCAAGCCGCACCAACTTTCAAGCCTTCTACTTTACTTCTTTTGAGTTTCATTTACTAAATCTTTCTTTCGAACCTATTTTAACTTTTCTTCATAATGAATACTACGGGGTCTCTCTCAAGTGGACCATGAACGCTGAATGGCATTACCGGCTGCTGAACCATGTATCCCTGATTCTGTAAATCAAACCCTTCAGCTTGTTTAAAGGATCAGTGATCAAACACCTAGTGTTTTTCTGTCTTTCTCTAGTAATGAATTGCGATTGAAAATCAAACTATTGCTTAGCAAATTAATTCCCTGGTGAGTGATGATTAAGCACAATTTAATTAGTATTATTCAATCCACATAATTGGTTCCTCCGATTGTTTCATCAACCAATTTAATGTTATGATGGTCAGGCTACTTTTTTTTAATCAAACAGTTTGTTAAGGATTATAAGACCAGACACACTATTGACAGAAAGGTCACATTAATAAATAACTCGCATAGACTGAAGTAAAATTAATTCTATTTAATCTCTGAGTGTGTAAATATTTTTCGTCATTTCAGAATTAAGAAATCGGAAACGACATAGAAACAATAATATTGTTATAGCTATATAAAACGGCTTTGTTGATATTTAACCCGCTTTAAAAAGACTAAGCAGCCGAGATTCAGCTCTCTCTCTCTCTCTCTCTCTCTCTCTCTCTCTCTCTCTCTCTCTCTCTCTCTCTCTCTCTCTCTCTCTCTCTCTCTCTCTCTCTCTCATATATATGTATATATATATATATATATATATATATATATATATATATATATATATATATATATATATATATATATATATATAATATTTATTTATTTATTTAAATGTAATGCTGATGCCTGTCGTATTGTTAACCCCGTAGGCTACACAATTTTCAATGCAAAGCAGATTATAAGTTTATATGAATATATTGTTTTATAAATACCACATGTAAAGTTTAAGTTCAAACCTTTGAAAGTATGAATTATTCTTTACATGTGAAAAGTTGGTGAGAATCTGATCTTATGCCAAGAAAATTTTAAAATAAGATTTGAATTTCGAACATCGACAAAAGTGATTCGCTCTTTAAAGATTATAACTGATTATTCTTGCTTTTTACATTTTTTTGCTATTTGTTTTTGTGATGGTTTTGTTAACTATTTCTATTTCATTAATTCTAACAATACTTGTTGGACGAGGCTTTACACTTTTCTTTCTCGCTTAAATATTTTCCATAAAATATCTATTGGAAGAGAATATTGATTTTTTATAGTTATAATTACACTAATGGACTCGGATAGGAAATAGCTGTAACAAATCAGCATAAGCCATATTTTCGCAAATCTCTTAACCAAAGTCGTTTTATATCATATCATTTCATACTGAAAAGAAGAAAGAATTAATTCAAGCTTTTTTAAGAGAGGTATCAAGACACTTCCAGGCTTTGAGTTTCCGCTGAAAAAGAATGAGATGGTTACTTTGGGAAAAGTCAAAGGTAAACAACAACGATGTATCTCAAAAGCGTGGATAGCATTTCTTTTAGTGTTCCTGAAAAGGTTGACCTTTCAATAAGATCGTTTACATACGTAATCCTAAACTGACCATTGCATATATTTGAAGGACTACCGGTATGCACATGTTTATAAAACGTTGATACCTTATCATTTTGTAGATTATCGCTAAATAAGATTATTACGTAATCCTGATTGCCATAATTGGAAATCAATGAGTTAAAAGATGAAACTTATCAATCTTTTCTTCATATATATATATATATATATATATATATATATATATATATATATATATATATATATATATATATATATATATATATATATATATATACACGTCTCTCTGAACTTTTAAGAATTATCCTGTAAAGTCAACATGATAAAAACCCTTTGCTTTTCGAAATCCATTTTTGCAGTGAGGTGCATTTGATAGCAAGACAGAGCAGAAGTATTTGTCTTCCATGACATACACTAAGAAAAAGTTAGACACCTTATTAATTTCTTGGAATATAAACTTTAATGAATTTCGATTGATGTAAAAAATAAAACAATAATTGTACCATGTACTTATGGGGAATATACTTCACCTTAAATAAATTACTCTAGTCTAAGCATCTTCCCGTATAGTTATATCTGATTAATGTTAAGATTAATGAAAGTTTATCCCCATTTAATGTAATAATAGGTGTCATCGCGAACACTACTGCGAGGTTAAACACGGTTTTATACTGCATGTGGTTTCTCCACGATTGTTAAGTCTCCAATTTAGATATTGGCAATATGAATAAATTCCTGAAAGACGTTTTACTTCCACATTTAAAAGCTGATGAGGACTGCACCACTGTTAATACAAGACCTAAAAAAGAAAAAATAAAGCATTCCTAGAATGCAGGAATTTTACTTTGAAGCATTTCCAAAGCTTAGATATTTAAAAATATTTGAATTCTAATTAAAAAGCAAAAAAATTTGGATTAAATCGTAATGAAGAAAAGAAAAAAAAAACATCAATCAAAATCATTCCTCCTATGCATATCATGGAAGTGTCAACAATGAAGAAAATCATGAAATCCTTTCGGAGAAATGATGAGAGTTTTTTCTCGGTCTCAGACGATATTGGAGAATTTAACAAGTGAAGTCAGGCAACACCACAACTCAAGAAAACCCCAATAATAATACAAAGGCAGTTACCGACACCTGTCCTGGTTCGCTTTCTTTTTTTTTTTCCTTTTTTTTTCGTGCCCTTAGCAATTTTAAGCGCTCACAATGACAACTCTTCTCTTTGGTTTCTCTAACTCGAAATGTATAAAAAATTGAACAGACTTTAATTGAACCGGAAATTTTGCAACAAGTTCTCGTTTTAATATGGATAGGGAGAATAATTTTTTCGCAAGTAAAACTCTGATATCTTTCCACTTTTTCTAAATATTCAGTTAAGAGTAAAGACGTACACACTTTTTATATAAACGTAGCAGATAGATTTTGTTTCAAATTTATTTTCAATTTTAGATTATGAACAAAAAAAAAAAGAGCCGTTTGGCTCTTATCTCAAGAATAAAAATAAGATAATTGATATAAGAAGTTTTGAAATGCGTATTATTACGATGTCCTTGTTTTCTTAAAAACATAGAAAATATTCAAAGATCAAAAGAAAATTATATTTCGAAAACATTAACTCTAATAACCCCTTCCTTTTCCCCAATTATGTCATGACTACAAATGCCAAGATGAATATACAAAAATAATTTCGTCTTTTCGAAATGCTTTTTTTTTTTCTTTTGGTTTACAGAAGGTGAAGAGAGACGGCAACGAAAGAGACAGAAAGCCGCGAGGCAAGAGGGACAGGTAGCGTGGTGGCTCTCGGTGTCACCTGGGATGGGTACATTGTTAAAACGCTTTCGCCATTTCTCTCATTCTTTAACATTTCCTTTTTGTTTAAATCATACTTTTCTGAAATGAAAATTAGACTTTCGTGTACGCAGTCTAGTTCTACAATATATTGTTTGGATACCCCAAAAAATATACTGTTCTTCTCTTGCAGTATACTTACAAATAATACGAAATATTCTATATAAATTTCTTGGTTCTAGAATTTCAAAAACATACATATTCTTTTAATCAATTAGAAAAGGTTATATTAAAGACATGGCTTCTGACTTACAGCACCATCCAAAGAAAATCTCTATCTCTGTAATAGTTGTAATTGGGATAATGGTTATTCTATTAATAGAAGCAACGAGAGGAAACTTACGGAAAAAACGGCAACTGATAATACTCTACCGGTTTCTGAGCTTCTCGTATCAAAATACTAGAGTATTATACTCAAACTGAATCTGTTATGAAGAACAGGTGTTATTCGTTCTTGATATCGTATAACATAGATGCTAATGCATGTAGTCATTTCAGCATCCAATATATCTAAGCTTCCTAGAGTCTTGTAATATGATTGGCCAAAGTTATACAAGAAATACAGCAATCAGCAAGGCCAGAAGAAAAAAAAAACACTCTCTAAAACCTTGTTTCAACTATATAACTTGATTATTAGTCTTACTGAAACATAATCTCAAAATAGGAGGCCATTATGAAAGTCTCTTAGTAATAAGAGATCCTAGGATTTTATCTTACAAACAAATATATGATCTTGAAAGATGTGCTTATATAAAAACAGTGTAGCGTTTTCTCTTGATCTTTAAGTTCTTTCACTGTCATCTGGGAACAGTGACCGCTCATTGGCATTGTATCATTATCTTGGAATTTTTGACATTTGTTCATGTTCAATTTTTTAACTAACAGGTGCAACTCGGGAGGGATATTGTTTATGAGATCTGCATTGTCCCTAGATGATGTCGCGTCCTGAAAACTTTAAATCAATCAATCAATCAATCGATGTTGTCGCTCACTATCATACAGTTCACTGTAATGTTGCTACTTTTAATAACATATTCAAGAAGGCTACATGATAGCTGTGTCTTTTAAATTGTAGATATTACAATGAAAGGTGGCAGGAGCAACAGAGAAACTATATATCAACAGGGAAGTTGATATGGACAATGTAAATATCCATCACATAAATCCCTGAAAACCTCATTAGATATGTGAAGTATTCCACGAGTAATTCACAGCGGCGCCGAAAATCGGTCTCCCGCGGATATCGAAAAATGGCTACTGTGACTCCATTGGTATGAATGTAGTTGACATAACACCCATCAAACCCTTTGAAAATCATTTGGATATCTGTCAAACTAAGTAGCAGTTTGTGGCTTATCACTGATTCTTTAGCTAAACGTCATCACTTAGGAGCAAAAGTGACAGCCATGGCATGCATATAGCAGGTATGAACATGAAATTTGGCAGAAACAAAGCTTATATCTAAATACATAAATAATCCCTTAAAATTTCATTCAAATGTATTTATTCAAATAAAGGGGAATGAATGGGCTATGGGTTGACTGGGCTATGGGTTGGGCGAGTTTTGATCGCCAAAATTTTGGCATTTCATATATGGTAGCTTACTTCGTTCGCGACAATATTAGGAGAATTAAAATAAGAAACTATTGGGTTAATAGCTATAGCAATATAATTCATTTTTCAGTCTCCACATATGGATATGGTGGTCTGATACTTATTCCCTAGGTTTGTTTTGAATGGAGAGAGGACTGTATGAATGGTTGTGGGGTGGCATCACGTAGGTAAGAGAAACTTTCAACCATAACTCAGTCAGGACAGTGTACGGAACGAAGCTTATGTACAGTATTATTTTATATTTACAATAGTAATACATCTTTCGAGTGTTCGAGTATTTTCATTACTGTTACTTACTCCCGTGATCTCAATATAAATTTCATGGGTATTTATTAATCACTAAAAGAAGTATGATTTGTAAATGTACTCTATATAGCTCTTTGTAGCGTAAATTGTAGCTATTGTCTAAATGGATATTTTTAAAAGAGGATATACCAACTCCTTTTTCACACCAAAGTGTAAATAGTGATTCTAGTGTATACTGTAGTTCGGATTTTTGTCTGTTGCTCCTTCTAGTATTACAGATATGAGTGACTTTAATAATTTTCCAGTGGCTGTTGGCTGTAAAACCTACCCTAAAATACATAGTGGCTGAAAGACCTTGAATAAGGATTAAGCAAAACCTGATATGATAAGTATTCAACCATTTACAGTGAATGTGATGTCAAGTTGAAAAAATTGAAACGAATCAGCTCTTATCACCCACAAAGCTTCATCTAGACACATACATAACTATGAGGCAAAAATGTGTTTTTAACATTCATTCACTTTTTGTTAAGACACCTCCTAATAGCTCGTATTGGCTGGATACATAGCTGAACACATTGTGCTCTTTAGGCAAGTTAATCATTTAATAGAGGCTATAAAGAATATGTTCCCTGCATATGAAGTAGCACAGAAATTAAAAATAGAGAAACAAACCATCTTCTATATTGCATTTATTATTATTATTATTATTATTATTATTATTATTATTATTATTATTATTATTAGCCAAGCTACAACCCTACTTGGAAAAACAAGATGCTATAAGCCCGAGGGCTCCAGCGGGGAAAAATAGCCCAGTGAGGAAAGGAAATAAGGAAATAAATAAATGATGGGAACAAATTAACAATAAATCTTTCTACAAATAGTAACTACATCATAACAGGTATGTCATATATTAACTATAAAAACTTATGCCAGCCTGTTCAACATAAAAACATTTGCTGCAACTTTGAACTTTTGAAGTTCTACTGATTCAATTACCCGATTAGGAAGATCAATCCACAACTTGGTCGAAGCTGGAATAAAACTTCTAGAATACTGCTTAGTATTCAGTGTCATGATAGAGAAGGCCTGGATATTAGAATTAACGGCCTGCCTAGTGTTACGAACAAGATGGAATTGTCCAGGGAGATCTGAATGTAAAGGATGGTTGGAATTATGAAAAATCTTATGCAACATGGATAATAAACTAATTGAACGACGGTGCCAAAGATTAATACATTAATATCTAGATCAGGAATAAGAAATTTAATAGACCGTAAGTTTCTGTCCAAAAAGATTAAGATGAGAATAAGCAGCTGAAGACCAGACAGGAGAACAATACTCAAAACAAGGTAGAATGAAAGAATTAAAACACTTCTTCAGAATAGATTGATCACCGGAAATCTTACAAGACTTTCTCAATAAGCCAATTTTTTTGTGCAATTGAAGAAGACACAGACCTAATGTGTTTTTCAAAAGTAAATTTGCTGTTACAGAATCACACCTAAAATTTTAAGGCATACAAAGTTAAAGAAACATTATCAACACTGAGAACCGGATGTTGAGGAGCCACTGTCCTTGACCTACTTACAATCATACTTGAGTTTTGTTAGGGTTCAACTTCATACCCCATATTTTGCACCATGCACTAATTTTAGGTAGATCTCTATTGCAGGATTTGGCAACCCCAGATCTACATTCAGGGGATGGAATTAATGCAAAGAGAGTAACATCATCTGCGTATGCAACAAGCTTCTTTTCTAGGCCAGACCACATGTCATGTGTATATAGTATGAAAAGTAATGGGCCAAGAACACTACCCTGTGGAACACCAGATATCACATTCCCACACTCACTATGGTGCCCATCAACAACAGCTCTTTGACATCTATCAACAAATATATAAAAATGTTGAAAAACGACCCACCCACTCCCAATTGTTTCAGTTTGAAAACAAGGACCTCATGATTAACACAGGCAAAGGCAGCTCTAAAATCATGGCCAATCATACTAACTTCCTGACCACAATCCAGGTATTTCTGTACAGCATTGGAGATTGTAAAAAGGGCATCACGCGATCCAAGGCCTTTACGAAAGCCAAACTGTAAACTAGGGAATAGATGATTACCTTCAGCAAAACTATCAAGACGTTTTGCCATACGAGGTTTAAAAACTTTAGATAATATGGGAGTTATGGAAATTGGGCGGTAATCAGTTGGACTTGAGCTACCACAAACACATTTACATAAAGGAGTAACATTACCAATTCTCCAAAAAAGTGCTAAAAGCTCCTTTTCTTGCTAAGTTACGCAAAATAACATAACTTTGGCGCTAAGAAATCCGCAGTCTTTATAAAAAAGTAAGGAAAAATACCATTTGGCTCTACACCTCCATAAACATCAAGGTCAATCAACAGAGTTTTAATTTCACAAGATCGAAAAGCTTAACTAGTTAGTTTAGCCTCAGGAGAACAGGAATGAGGAAGTTGAAGTTTTTCATTACTCTGTTTACTGTCAAACACATCAGCCAAAAGGGTTGCCTTTTCCTTTGGACAGTGAGTGACTGAGCCATCTGGTTTAAGTAAAGGAGGAACTGTTGCATCTGCATCAAAGAGTGCAGAGTTAAGGGTAGACCACCATTTATGTTCCTGAGTTGTACCAGAAAGGGTTTCTTTTATGGTTAAATTGTATTTGTTTTCATTTGAAGCATAAACTCTGAGAAAAAGCTCTAAGCTGAGTATAGTTATTCCAGGTCAAATCTAATCTGCTACCCTTCCAAAGATGATAGGCCTCCTGCTTTTCCAAATAAGCTCGTCTACGATCATCATTGAACCACGGTTTGTCCTTCACTCGGTACCTTAGCAGACAAGAAGGAATATGCCTATCAATTATGTTGACTAGATTCTCATTCATAAGGACAACAGGATCAACACTACTATATATCTGTGACCAATTCAAGCACATAAGATCATGCACAATCCCATTCCAGTCAGCTTGAGATTTCATATAAATTTTACAAGAGTATGATACATCAGGGACAGGCTGCTCTGTCTTCATTACTAATGAAATCAAGGCATGATCAGATGTCCCGACTGGAGAACCAACTTACTTGTCATAACGCCAGGGGAGTCAGTGTATACGAGGTCCAAGCAGTTATAAGACCTGTAAATAGCTTCACTTATTATTTGCTCACAACCTGATTCTGAGGCAAAGTCGAAAGCTCTTAAGCCATGGCTATCGTTAGGAGAGAGAGAGAACTTAACCACTCCTAATGGTAAGCATTGAAATCACCAACAAAGACGAAAGAAAGATTTCTATCATCATCTTGTATCTTAACCATAATGGTAAGAGGACAATCGAAGATAGAATCATCCATGTCTGGATTACGGAAGATCGAACACAAATAAAAGTTGTTATGCCTGCCACAAACTTTTATTACCTGAATCTCATGGCATCCACATTTATAGCAGGACTTATGAGAAGCAGGGTACTCAGTCTTGATATACACCGCCATTCTCCTGGCCCTATGGATGGCATCACGTTTCAACAATATTGGCTTCTTTAAACCAGTTATAAGGAACTCAGATGAGTGCCTCACATTAGAAACTAAAATTTGAGCACAAAAGAATATCATACTGTCTGAATGCAACTGTAAGGCTGTAAGGTCTTGAATATTTGCATGAAGACCACGAATATCGCAATACAGTAGACAACATTGACGGAATCTAGCATGCACTGGTCCCGGATATCGCTCAATGTCTCAGGACAGAATAAGAATTTGAAGAAAAACAATCATTAGCAGATATATGTAAGAAGAATTTATTTTCACTGACGAGAAATGAAAGTACTCATATAGCTGTGTCTCAAGTTCTAGTAGTAATGGTAAGGTTTTATGATGAAAGCATGGGAAAAGTAATGGATGCACTTTTAGGTATGGTTAATGTGGAGGATGCTAGTGATAATTGTTCCAGTGTGTTAGCGGCCAACATGGGATTTCTGTCACTACTGAAAAGTTATATTTCATTAGTCTTTTATTTAATAATCTAATTTTTTTTTAACGAGATGCGTATGCCACTCATTTGCACTCTGTTCAAGCCATGACAGCAGAAAATTATCATCATAGTTGGAAGCTTTCGACAAAGACGTCTTGTTATTTTGCACGGAGCAGTAAAAGACAATATGAATTTCAAATGATTCAAGAGATTGTTAGCGCACTCTTGCATAGAAAGTTTAAATTAATGCAAATTCGTTGGCTTTCAAAAGTGGAAAGTAATTTTCAGGATTTTGAAACAGCGAGAAGCATTGCTGCTCTATTTTCTAAGCGAGAGCAAAACGGACAAAATTGATGGAGCAACCCAAATATACAAAACTATGATCAATCCTGGAACTAACCTTGTTATTAATGCTCAATCATAATAAAGCCCTTGGAGCATGTGATGCCCTTCTTAAAATCTCAAATGGTGTACAGAAATCCCTGGATTGTGGTCAGGAAGTTTTTATGATTGGCCTTGATTTTAGAGCTGCCCTTGACTGTATTAATCATGAGGCCCTTCTTTTCGAACTCAAACAGTTAGGAGTAGATGGGTAATTTCTTGGCAATATTATTGAATTTCTAAGTAATAAATCTCAAAGCATTGTTGTTCATGGGCACTATATTGAGTACAGGAATGTGACATCTGGTGTTCCACAGGGTAGTGTTCTTGGCCCATTACTTTTCATACTATATACATATGACATGTGGTTCGGCCTAAAATACAAGCTTTTTTACATATGCACATGATGCTACACTCTCTGCATCAATTCCTTCTCCTGAATGTTGATCTGGGGTTGCTGAATCCCTTAACAGAGATCTAGCTAAAATTATGACAGGGTGCAAATTTTGGGGTATGAAGTTGAATCATAATAAAACTAAGTAAAGGTATGGACATCAGCTCCTCAACAATCACTGCATTGATAATGTTTCTTCAACTTTGTACGGCTCTTAAAATTTTAGGAGTGATTCTCGACAGAAAATTTACTTTAGAGAAACACATTAGGTCTACGTCTTCTTCAATTGAACAAAAAATCAGCTTAAGAAAATCTTTCAAGATTTTTGGTGATCAGTCTATTCTGAAGAAGTGTTTTATTTCTTTCATTCTACCTTGATTCAAGTATTGTTCTCCTGTCTGGTCATCAGCTGATGATTCTTATCTTAATTTGTTGGACAGGAATTTATGGCCTATTAAATTTCTTATTCCTGACCTAGACATCAAGCTTTGGGATCATCGTTTAATTAGTTTATTAAACATGTTGCATAAAATTTTTCATAATTTTTACCATCCTTTACATTCCGATCTTCCTGGCAGTTCCATCCTGTTTGTAATACTAGACATCCAGTAACTCTAACAGTCAGGCCTTCTCCATTATGAAGCTCAGTACTACACAGTATTCTCGAAGTTTTATTCCAATTTTGACCAAGTTGTGGAATGATCTTCCTAATCGGGTAGTTAAAACTTTAAAAGTTCAAACTTGCAGCAAATGTTTTTATGTTGAAAAGGCTGACATAAGTCTTTTTATAATCTATATGCTAATTATGTTTAAATGTTAATATTTTTCTAAATATTTCCTTTTAATTTTTCCTTACTTCTGATACCGTTTATTTATTTCATTTCATCACTGGGCTATTTTTCCCTGTTGCAGCCCTTGGGTTTATGGCATCTTGCTTTTCCAACTACAGCTGTAGCTTGGCTTGTAATAATAATAATAATAATAATAATAATAATATTTTTCAAAGTATCAGTGCGTTAACTGTTGCTCGTGAAGTGTGGGCGGGAGGTATGGCACAAGGTGATGATGTGAGATATTACCCATGACCTGTCACTTCTCGAGTTCTCCTATCAATCGCCAGACATGTCCAAGAAACACTGGCCTCGAGTGTTAACTGTTAAATTGAAAGATTATTCAAGCAAGATGGAGGCTCACAAACGAGGTGGAGCTTAAACATAAAATAGCTCTTCGTCGAAAGCATTATCTAAGAGAAATACATAGTTATTATATCAAACAAAGTCTGGAGTTGGAAGCAAATGCCAATTATAGGCCTATACACCAAACATAGGATACTTCTAAGCATTATCATTTTGAACTGTTGCGACATAGTATGATACTCGGTTTCATACCTCGAAATCAATGAGGAAATGCCAAGTGTTGAAGGACCATCTGATCATGAGGTATGTATAAAAGTTTTATCTATAAATAAAACCTTTATCTAATAAACCAATGTATTCCCACTACCGTATACCTAATTCTGTTCCATGTGTCAGTCCTTGCAATATTGTCACATGACTTCTTAAGCATTTTCTTTGAAGACTTTCTTTACACCACATCTTTTTCTGCCATATCGATTTCATCTTGGCTCACATAGCCAACAAAATTTTCTAGTTTCCTACGATCGATGTTGTGCAGCATTCAATCCTGTTTCAATCACTGCCAGGCTCTGACTGCACAACCAACGTCTTTTGGACACCAACATAAATGTCTACACCATGCTTAGCCTTCAAGGAGGCGAAGTTTAGAGAGCCCGATTACAGTTGTAATAGAGTCACGCTCCATAAAATTATTAGTCCATTAATGCAATATCTTTTTTGATAAAATCGTCTTTAACTAAGGTCAATCCCTATTAAGACGTTTCCAATTTACGCAGCGCAGAAAATTCCTATTTACACGCTTAGCTGTTTGATTCGTTCAACCTACCTCGAACTTCGCACATTAGAATGGAATGAGTTTCCCTCCCATTATAAAAAAAAAAAAGTTAAAGTAACAATCAATGGAGGTGTTAATATTCCTGACGTTTAAGCAAAAAGCTAAATGCAGGAACACAGATATGTAATCAAATTTAGCAAGAATTATAGTTTACCTAATATTATAAAGATTATCATAGCGGCAAGAAATGCTACCAGCGTTCAAAGTGGTAGATAGATTCATAATCGCTTGCATCTCCATTATATAATAAAGAGCAAGTGACACACACACACACTCTCTCTCTCTCTCTCTCTCTCTCTCTCTCTCTCTCTCTCTCTCTCTCTCTCTCTCTGTATATAAATATATATATATATAAATATATATATATATATATATATATATATATATATATATATATATATATAGTATATAAAACTATACACTGCAGATTAAAGGTCTCTCCGACATGTCCTTCCACTGGCGTCTGTTTATGGTCTTTCTACGTCACTCCACACACAAAATTTATTAGTTCGTCGATTCATTGTCTTCTCACCCTTCCCCTGATTCTTTTGCAATCTACAGGAACCCATTCTGTTATTCATAATGTCCATTTACTATCTGCCATTCTCATTGTACAAACCGGCACTACTTCTATTGTAGTATATTTATTTACTTATTTTTCCCTGTTGGAGCCCTTGGGCTTTTAAGCCATTGGGCTTTAATAATAATAATAATAATAATAATAATAATAATAATAATAATAATAATAATAATAATAATAATAATAATAATAATAATCAGATGTGAAACCCTGAGAACAGCCTTTGTATATGCAGCACTTCCACTATGATAATGATAACATGTTCAAACGTTCTTGGTACTGACAGTTTAATGGTGTTCATTACAAGATAATAGACAGAAGCTTTTACGATGAATATACCTAACTCAGTCTGTTTGCAGGGAGTAATTGATCACATTGGCTGACTTTGTGAATATGCAAATGCATCTCTATGGAATATGACAACAGTTCTCTCATTGTACTATCAGTAAAAAGGACAATATTTGATTGAATTAGAAATATCTCATCTTCTTATCAAAGGATGTGTGAGCTGAGAGAGAGAGAGAGAGAGAGAGAGAGAGAGAGAGAGAGAGAGAGAGAGAGAGAGACTCCAAGGTCGTAAGTTTAATTTAGAATCCTCAGCATGATAAAGGGTACTGATGAAACATGATATTTCAACCTTAATTATTTCTGAAAATCTTCATCAAATGCCAGAGTCAGATATCAGCTGCAAATAATTTACCTCAGGAGAGTTGATTTATTTATTTATTTTTTTTTTTTTTACTTTTTTTTTCCAGGAACATAATCTGAAGTGACGTATCTTACGTCATTGATACTATAGTTAAAAAGTATTTTGCTAGTAAGTTAGAAATAATTTTGAAATTAAAATGTTCAATTCCAAAGGCAGAATAATGTGATTGATCGATCCTTATTCCATTCCTAATCACTATGTAACCGTCAAAAACAATAAACCTAGAGTAGTATTCGAGACAATTAATCGTTCGCAGTGTCAGACATCACAAGTACAGTAGATGCAATGCCACGAAAAGTCTTTAGATATCCGAAATCCTCCCTTCATGAATGTCTAACTGTTGTCAGAATTGAATATAAATGAATGATCTATACTTACTCAGTGATAAGCTGATGGAAAATAGGAATGTGTCAGCATGGTGACAGGGAACAGTTATCAATTACCCGTTGGAAACCCTAACAGTAAAGGAATATACATCGAGAGTGACCAATACCTAATTGTATGAATAAAGACATTTTCTAGGGCCAGAAATTAATACAGTCTGTTCTGACATAATGAAACTTTATACTCTACTCATAACTAATTGACACGATTTTCTATTCAATGAGATTGAATCAGATTATTTGATTAGAAAATTGGTAGTATTTATGAAATAGGGGTTTTCTGAATTAGTTTCGTTCTTTGTTCACCTGTCAAGATTAAACTAAAACTATGGAGCATAACAAGCAGGCTTAAAAAATTATAGAAAATCAGTAAGTGTGGGTTTCACTATATCATCGCTTACTAACCGTTAAATCCTTTTCCCTAACTAGAGAGATATAACTGCGATATTCACCCCAAAGGTATATGATAAGCAAAACTAATTTTCTGTCTCTACCATACCATCCCAATTTTGGGTCTGTAATCGCTCCTCTTAGATTGTTGGGGATTTATACTGTATTTTATTATCGGAATACTATTGCCAGAAATCTAATTTGCAACACACCTGACAGTGATGATCCTTTTATCTTACACAGTACAAAGTGTCAGTACAAACTTGAAAATGTTTTCAATTGTTTTTTTTTTTTTTTCTTTTTCTTTTTTTGGACTTGTTTTATTTACTTAGGTGTTTGACAAACGTTCCATTACTTGTTTTCATGTTAATTTGTAATTTCAACTTTTACTAGTTTCATCCCCAAGCTAAGTGACTTTAGCCTGTTGAATAGTAATAGTATTTTTGTTTTATTTACTAATTAAAGCCTTTCCTGTATGTACAAACGTGTGTAATATTTCTTTGCATAATAAACGCTCCAAAAAGAGCTTCATTTGCGGACGAAACTGTCGAGCATTTCTACATATACACAACTTTCAATTTTCCTTATGTAGACTACCATATATGGATATATATATACATATATATATATATATATATATGTATATATATATATATATATATAAACAGATATATACATACATATATATATATATTGTAATATATATACATATATATATATATATATATATATACATACATACAGTATATAGATATATACATATAGATATATATAAATATATATATAGATAGATAGATAGATAGATAGACAGAGATAGATATATATATATACATATATGCATATATATAATGTATATAGATATATACATATAGATATAAACATTATATATATATATATATATATATATTGTATTATATATAAATATATAAATATACATATATATATAGATAGAGAGATATATATACATACATATATATATATATATATACATATACAGTATATATATACATATATATATATACACATATATATATACATATATATATACACATATATACATATATATATATATATATATACACACATGTACACACACACACATATATATATATATATATATATGCACATACTGTATGTATATCTATCTATCTATCTATCTATATATATATATATATATATATATATATACGATGATGGCTCCCAGGTCTGGGCACCAAAATATATATTATACTATGGTTCGTGACCGGGGACCAAAAATGATATATATAACACGACTGGCAAGGTAATCAATCTCTCTAATTCCAAACTCACTTGTTTGCTTGTACATAAAACTGTTAAATAACTCCAAGACAGCAATATACTGTATAAAACACTGAATATTCAAAAGTCTCTTAAGTACACTGAAAATTAAAATGGGTAAATATCATTACGAATACGAGTGGATTTTATTCTAAACAATGGTGATTGGAATAATACATTCTTTTTACATAAATAAATATATTCTATATAAATTACAATACTTTGAAAAGAATTTACATAACAAATCAAATAACTCGAAATATTAACTCTGAGCAAAACTTAGATTAAGACAAAAATGTTACAATCTGAAAAGTATATAATGACTTGACTTTAAATGTTAAATCTGAATAACCCTTAAAGAAAAAAGAAATAACACTTACAAAAATTATATAATCACGGAGTACAATATATAAATATGACACTTAATGAAAAATGATACAATCACAGAGTACAATATTTAAATTTGACACTTAATGAAAAATAAATAACCAAATCACGAAAGAAAAATCTAAAAACTTCACAAAATGCCAACACACACACAAATACAATGAATTCAGAATCAGCATTTATTCTTACGCATCTTTTCAACACACGATTTACTTTGGGGCACTTAGGAGAGGACACGCATAAGGTACTCGTAGAGAGAGGGAATTTTTGGCTCTTTCACAAAATGGGTGCTTCTCTACTACTGCTATGCAGCCCTGAGGGGGCTTAAATAGGACTTGGCTACTTTCAGAAGATTCCAGGAGAGTGAGTTCTGGAAGCGTGTCAACTGTGCACGGGCATTCAACAGCTCCAACTCCGGCGCATACCTCGCTTTTTCCATCTCTTTTTCTTCTCGTCTTGCTTCCATAAACCTTGCGTGTCTTGCAATCTCTCTCTCTTCTTCTTCTCTTCTTGCTTTCATTTCTTTCACACGTCATCTTTCTTCACTCTATTCTTCTCGTCTTGCTACCATTTCTTTCGCACGTTGTTTTACTTCTCTCTCTTATTCTTCCCGTCTTGCCATCATCTTCAACCTAATCAAATACCCTTCCGCTGCAATTCATTGAGTCTCTGCCTCAACATCCCTCTCAACTTTCATGACTTCAGTTTCAGGGTCAACCGGTCTTTGCGTTAGCTGATGTCGAGATGGGATATATTTTAGATTTTATCATTTATACGGGTGAAGAAACTATAATTGTAGTACATAAAAATGTCAGTCAGTGGAAGCATAGTGAAATCGATATTGAAAGATTATTTAGGAGTATATCATATATTGTACTGAGATAATTCGTATACGAGTCCAGCATTATTTTCAATTTTACAGGAAAACAGCACGGGGGACTGTGGGACTGTAATAACAAGGAAAAAACTAATGCCAAAGTTTCCAGGGCTAAGAAAAGGCGATATAATGAGAAAATTTTGCAATAATCTCTTGTATTTGAAGTGGTGTCATAAGCGAGAAGTTCATATTCTTTCTTCTGTGCACAAAGTAAACATGGTGTAAACAGATAAGCTCAATCATTTCACCGGTGAAAAGGTACAAAAACCACAGGCTGTAGTAGAGTATAACTTAAAATGCATTTAGTTGATAAGAGTGATATGTATCTGACCACCAATGAGTGTATGAGAAAAAGCTCTAAGTGGTAAAAGAAGTTATTTTTTCATATAATTGAGATATGTCTTCTCAATGCATATACGATGTACCAGGTAAAAACTGGGAACATCAATTATTTCAGTTACGGGCCAACCAAGTAATAAGTGTTGGCTTTAATACCCCAACAACAACAATTATTTCATTAAACAAGTAATAAGACAATTGATTTCAAGATATCAGGGTGCAATAGTATGAGCAAGGGAAGAAGGGGTGATTGGCAATAATCTAACGCGCTTCTACTGATGGACTGGAAAAAATTTCCCGGCATCATTCGCCCCTTCGGAAAATAATCCTAAGCCTCAAAAACGTTGCCACGTTTGCTACCATAGGACAAAGAAAGAAAGGAAACCACATAGAACATATCAGTATTCTGCATGTGATGTTCC
>NC_090745.1:39219726-39239726 GCF_036898095.1 Palaemon carinicauda
TCTCCAGCGTCAACAAGGAGGCTTGGGATAGGCGAAGTTCTAAAGGCTCCTGTGGACAATCTGATACCAGCATGGCGTATAGAAGCTAAAACTTTCAATAGGCTTGGGGTGGCTGAGTAACAACATTTCACACCAATAACTAATTTTTGAAAAAATTAAGGCCCTGTATTATATTAAAAGGGCCATGATGTATGGGACAAAACTCTTAAAAGGTTTAGAACCTCAAGACCTTTTACTTCTAAGGGCTTCACATGAGGAACTCATGTAAGCCTACAATCAAAGATCAACCATAGAAATGTAGCTTTACTTACACATGGGATATGTTGACCATTGATGTACATAACCGGGTCTGGATGTACTCCTCGAATATAACAAAAACAGACAACAACAGTTTTATTTGTCCAAGAACTTTAATCCATTCCTATCACGACAATGAATTATTCTGTCAATTTAGAGTTGAAACTTTCAACCATTGTCATTCTTGCTCAAACATATGATATAGAGATATCAACTACAAACAGTGCTCAGAGGATATCTTTAGAAATTACTGAGGATATACTATTTATGGCTAATCCAAATAGGGTTACACTCAGCACACTACCCTGACATTTCCTCCCTGACAAAGTTTCAACAACTCTACCTTGAAAAAATCTATGTGAAACAAATGCTTGAATGAACAATGGTAGCTCTCCTCTATCAGTCCTAGATTATGAATGGTTTTAAGTATACCATATCTCCACGTAGTATCATTTGCTTTTTCGAGGTCAAAAAATACTGTTACATGGTGCGATTTGGAAGCAAAGGGTTCACAAATAGAGGACTCAAAGTTGTATCAGCACATCTGTTGTGTAATACATTTTCCTAAATCCACAATGGATAGGTGACAAAATACCTTTCTTCTCAAGGTACCAAACCAGTCTTGCATTGACCATCTTCTCCATGATCTTACATAAATAATATGCCAATGCAATAGGTCAGGTTTTTAAAAATGCTAAAATAATGGCAAGTTTCAAACACTTGGATAACTATGATCATGCCATATTCTGTTAATAATGCTTAAAATAGATAAATTTGTATTATCATGTACATGTTTAATCATTGCATATGGAATTCCATCAGGTCCAGTAGCAAGTGCAGAATCAAATTCTCTTTCAGTAAAAGGAGAATTTTATGACTCTTCCTTTCTTGTTGCAAAATTTCAAATTTTCTTTTCTTCAATGCTCCTATACTGATGACCAGGAGCTGCTTCACACTTGCATGATACAATCGAGAAATGATCATAGGGTATTTCTAATCTCGATTTCTTCAGTCACATACTAACCATTTACCTTCAACACTGGTGGTGGGTTGGAGGTAAATTTACCTGCTATCTTTTTTACTTTCCTCCAAACAGAAGATGGTGGTGTTCTACCATTATTGGAGGAAACAAAAGATACCTAAGATTGACGCCTAGCTTCTTTCATGGCATGACTGAACTGTGCTCTACATTTTATGTATATAATCAAATATGCCTCAGTACCGCATCTGAGTAATTGAGTTAAGGACCTTCTCATGGATCTGCGCAAGGCAGTTAGTTCTGAAGACCACCCGGGGACTGAATAACCCTGTTGTTTTGGGAATTGAATTGACTCCTGCTGTATGGAGAGATCCATTCAGTAAGTCTTTGGCATCATAAACACTTTCAAACTGTTCTGCACTCCCCTCGATTTCACTTAGCTCACGAAATTTAACCTGCACTGTCAAGATTCCATCGTGGTGACCTTAGTAAACAGGAACCTTTGTTGGTGTTCATAATGATTGGGGCATTATCATTCGTATGCCAATCATCTGATGTTCTCCAATCGAAATCGAGAAGCCAATTGAAAGGTCAATGCATGACAAAGTACCTGTCTGCACAAGAAAATATATGGGCACTCCTGTATTAAGGAGTCTGAAAACCTAATTTTTTCAAATTGATGATATAATGATGCCCCTGGTGTTTGCTAAAACATCGCCCTATAAAAGATGTTTACCATTCAAATCTCCAAGTAAAAGAAAAGGTTGAGGGAGTTGTTGAATCACTTCTACTAAATTATTATACAAGATGTTGTCATTTGGAGGCAAGTAAACAGAACAAATGGTGCATTTTCTTCCCATATCAATCTGTATAACCTTTACCTGCAGAGGTGTACGAATAGACAAAGATATTTAGGGAACATCTCAACGAACGTATACGAGACTTCCACCAGGGCTCCCTATTTGTTTTGTTGATCATATGGTGTTCTGTAGCTTATATATTCGCGAGGACAAGGAGTATTATGATAAAGTTTACTCTCCTGTAGACATATAATTATGGGGGAGTGCGCATGAATGAGGAGCTTAAGTTCTTCATATTTGGCCTTTAAACCCTGACAATTCCATTGCAAAATGGAGGAAAAAACTATGGTTTATTTTTGGAAGACCCTTTGGCAACTTTTGATCTAACACTATTTCCAGGTGGTTTTATTTAGAAGAGTCTTGATATATTTGGTTTTAATTAATGATTTTCTTTTGGTCCTTTTCATCTAATTGTTGAAGGGGATGGTGGACCTCTACTTGAATTTCAGAATTATTCAAATTGTCTTCCGTTTGATCAGAAACATCAACAGACAAAACAGCATATTTATTTAACGTCATAGCCCTAAATGTTTCCTATCGAAGGGGATGAGAGGGGTGGAGATCTCTCTCTTTTTCAAGTAATAGGTGGCGAGTTACAGGCTTTTACAACTTCCCCACTACAGGTGCACATGGTAACTTGGCTTCAAATGGAATCTCATTAAATCAGGCAAGGAATGGGGGATAAAGGTTGGATAGTGGTGGCTGGTGGGCAATGTTTTATAGTTAATACACAATGGTAAATCTTTAGGAGGAGATATTCTTGTCTTATCATGCAGCACTTTATCAGTAGATGATGAATTTCTTTTTCGAGAACTACCTACAGTGATAGGAGGGTTAGATGACTCCTGAGGAACTTTTTCTCCTGTTTTAATGTCTCTGCATAGGTAGTCGATTTATTTAATGATCTCTTGGTATGCCCTACGCTTTGAAGCTTCTTCTAACTTATATAACTGGCAGCTCCTATCAATAATTGGCAGCTCCTATCAGTAGATTTAAGATTAGAGTTTCAGTTCAAGCACTTTGCCTTAAGTGTACATTCCCCATGGTAAAGATTGGAGCAAGTAATACAAATTAAAACATTGCAGTGGCTTCTGCTTAAAAGGTCGAACTCTAATCCTTTCATTTTCTATATTAATGTGGAAAGGTACATCAGCATCCTGGAAAGTAAGGATAATTATTGATGTTCTAGGGACTGTACTTTCCACAATGTTATTGGAATATCTCCTCTTCTGTGAATTCATATAAGTCGCTATTGAAAACCACTATTCCCCTTTCATAGCTGAAGTTTAGATAGGGTTTGATGTCCAATATTAAATCATCATTCTGTCTTTAAATTGGACAGTATAACAGACTGTGTGTATAACTAGGCATTTATCAAGTAACTTTTCCTCCCAAATCGAGATATATCTCCAGGTGCAATCGTTTCTACCTTCCTCTGAAGAAATTTGCCATTCTTAAAATAATTTTCTGAACCTCCTGTAGGGTGAGCAATAAGCCAAATTGGCGGTTTCGGCTTTCTTTGGGTAGGCATAACTATCTCTGCGTCTTTATCAATCCACTCGGATGGTCTGTAGACATCCAGATCTTACCCCATCGCATGTGACAAGTACGTCATAAAGACTAGCTTCTCTAGGGATACATGGGTCCCTACATCAGCCCCAATCAGTCTTCAGGTACGTATAGCAACTGCACTATGATTTTTAAGAATATACAGTATATGTATCAAAAATCAAGAAACAAAATTTGATTGAGGACCTCAAAAAAATATTTTCATATAAAAATGACCATGTTATCTTTATACCAAAGAAATATTTTCATATGAAAATAACCATGTTATCTGTATAAAACTAAGAAAAATTTATATAAAATATCAAGCGACTTTTTTTATATGACTAATGAAACAGTATCATATGCATATAACCAATTGTGA
The DNA here is from genome assembly GCF_036898095.1 of Palaemon carinicauda. Taxonomy (NCBI): domain Eukaryota; kingdom Metazoa; phylum Arthropoda; class Malacostraca; order Decapoda; family Palaemonidae; genus Palaemon; species Palaemon carinicauda. Next base: position 39,223,793 of record NC_090745.1, read on the forward strand.
AATTTTCTGGGATATTCGTGAAAAAATCAAACTCAAACCAGCAAAAACGGTTTACTACCCGAATAACAAATACAAATATATGCAAACTACACTAAACCGTCTTTTTCAAATAATTAAAGGAAAATAACTCTTATCCAAACTACAAATAAAAAGAAAAATGCCTTTGCACAACTTAAAAGATTCTAATACAACCAACCAAACAAAACTTTTTATATAGCTTTCAAAGAACATCCTAATTTTCAAACATGACTAAACGATTCATGATCAAACTAATAAACAACTTCTTAAATGACAAAAAAAAAAAAAAAAAAAAAAAAAAAAATCTAAATCCCCAAACATGTCTTACCACGTGAAATTCAACAGAATATCCGAATCAAAATTGCCAAACACTGATCTTGGCCTTTGTAAGAATAAATTCGTACCAAGGCCACCCCTTTTACTATGACCTAAAAGAAAACATTCACATCCTTACCCAATAATGTGGCTTTTAACAGATCCTATGAGAAAATATTATCCTAATGACCCAAGGTTTCCTTTAACATGATTTAATAGAACATATTAATATTCAAACCACTTACCAGTGACCTAAATATTTTTCAAAGGTTTTGTTTTATCGAGACATGTTAAATATATATCACAATGTTTTCTCCCTCTTTAAACATTTGCATCAATCATGTTTCCACAGGGTTTCACATGTAATTCATACACACAAAACGAGCAGAATGGTTTTATACTGACATCGTTTCTGTAGGCTTACATTATACAAAAGTCTTAAACACAAACAAATAATGACAAACACACAAACCTTACATAAACTATGTTTCCAGAGGCTTTGAAGTACGCAACCTACCCATCCAGAATGCAAAATTACACCATATCACCTATGGTCCCATATGCTATGAAGTACACAAACTCATATTTCCTTTATCTAACACGACTAATTAGCCTACACGACTTTGTAAAGATATATTCCTATTCAAACAACCAACATCTACTTTTTATATAGTTTTCGAGCTTTATATATATATATATATATATATATATATATGTATGTATGTATGTATGTATGTATGTGTGTGTTTTAAATGTTAAACTGTAAATTCATATATTCATACCCGGCCACTATTACTATGACCCCCCAAAAAAATCCTATCCTAACCGTGAAATGTGGTATAAGAAAACTTTATTCGAACCATCAAGAAAATGTTAATATGTTGTCGATCAAAAGATTTTAAAGAACATTTTCATATCCAAATCATAACAACGAGTCAAGATACATATTTTTAAAAGGTCTTCTTATATCAGGAACTTTAAAAATATTCATCAAACTATCTTCTCTCTCTAAACATCTCAATTTTAATTATATTTTACTACACTTTCCCGTACAGATACAAACACACATGCAGACTAGAGTCTTATTAGCTAGGTTTCCGTAAACTTATGTATACAAAAAGCATGTATACACAAAACACAAGACCTTTCACATAGGTCTCCCAAGCATTCAATGTACACAAATCAAAAACCTTACATCACCTAGTTTCTGTAGGCTAAGCATACAACAAAAGACACAACATTGCTTTAAAACACTCAAGCTTACGGGAAGTAATATACTGTACTTACAATATCAATATATTACGTGAAGTAATACACTTTCAATATCAATATTTATAAAAAAAAATACATGATTTTCAAGAATATATGTGTATGTATGGATGTGTGATTATATATATATATATATATATATATATACATGTGTGTGTATGTGTGTGTGTGTGGGGAGAGAGAGAGAGAGAGAGAGAGAGAGAGAGAGAGAGAGAGAGAGAGAGAGAGAGAGAGAGAGAGAACTTTCTTGGTGACATTGAAAGTACAAGTTCAGAAAAAAATGTAACCAAAACTTTCCTTTATAAGCCTTAAAAGAAACTCCTATCGAAAGTACCAAACCAAACTGTTCCTATATGGGCAACTGAAAAAAAGCATACCCAGATAATCAATTTGAAATTTTTCAGGGATTTCCATGGAAAATAATCCTATTCAAACCAGCAAAATCAAGTTTTTCCTATATAATAAATTCATCTGCAAACTACTAAGTGACTTGTTCAAGAATTTTCAAGAAAATCATTCATATTCAAAATACCAAAAACTAACTTTACAGGAATTAAAAAGGTAAGCTACCAAAGGTAAGCTACAAAACAAGACTTCTTATACGGCTTTCAGGAAAAGAAATGACATCCTAATGTTCAAACATAGCTGAAAAAAAACTATACATAGACCTATGCAAAACCAAGAAGTCGCAAATGCTTGGAAACTTATAATTTCGAAACTACCAGACATGACTTAAATGACTTTTTATGGGGAAAATCATTCTACTGTATACTACCAAGCAAAAAGTCTTTCCCGTATGATTTTCAACCCATTATTCATATCGAAACTTAATATATATGCATTTGTGAAGTATTTCTATCAACATATTCAGACCAGAGCATCCAGTGACTTTTATCACAACCTTCAAAAATATTCATATTCTAACCCTGATATATGGCTTTTAAGAGACCCTGTAAAATATATTTATATACTAAAGACCAAAAAAGTTGCCTTTCAACGCGATATTTATATAGCACATTTATATTTAAACCGACAAATCAGTGAGCGATAAGAATATTTTACAAAATAGATACATTTTTATTTGTAAGTTTTTTTTTAAATCCCCCCTCTCTCTCTCTCTCTCTCTCTCTCTCTCTCTCTCTCTCTCTCTCTCTCTCTCTCTCTCTCTCTCTCTCTCTCTCTCTCTCTCTCCTTTTCCAAAGGCTTTAAGGTCCACGTTCCAAGCCAAAACACACATACAGAAAGGCTTTGTATCAACTCGATTTTTCTAGGTTTTCTTGTAGTAAAAAAAAAAAAAATTTTCCACACAAACAAAAAAAATTTGTGATCCAAGGTATATAAGGCTTTGGAGTACATAAAAGCAACACAACACTCAAAAATGCCTTGTATCAGCATGCTTTCCTTGGCTCTGAAGGACAAAATCACATATTCAAACAACCTATCATGTCTTTTTACTTCACTTTCAAAAGCAACATTCCTATACAAACAACCAACCACATTTCATATAGAGTATTTTCAATTAAATATATTTTATTCTTTCTCACTGGTATACCTACATTTAAGGGATCGGTTGCCTGATGCACTCTCCAAATACAGAGAGAGAGAGAGAGAGAGAGAGAGAGAGAGAGAGAGAGAGAGAGAGAGAGAGAGAGAGAGAGAGAGAGAAAATAGGGTATAGATTCGCCAGCCACTCATGTGTGTATACTATATAATTCTTCATAGTTAGCGGTGCAGAACAGTACAATAGAAGTTGAAGGGTAAAAAAGGCGAATAACTTGGCCTGCCTCCACTAGATCAAAGGGCATACCTAAGCTCAATGAGATAACTCGTTATGTTTGAACAACAGAAAAACCATACGAAAGTGACTAAGTTCTGTCATCAGTATTTCCTTGATCAGCACCACAGCTTCAATTTCTTTCAATATCAATGGGTTGGATACAACTTTGTGAAGAAAAGAAAACATTATTTACGACTGGCATTTAGATATTCACACACATGAATACATATTCCCTCCCTCTATAATACCTAATATCTAGATCTTGAAAAAAAAAATTGTAATATGGCATAAATGAATATATATCATGTCACATGACAACCCTTCCAGTGCTTGTGAAGAGGGGTTGGTGGGACTTGGTATTATAAATTGTGTCATTCTTCATCCTGCCTTTCAGAATGAATGACCACTTTGTTGCATCAGAGGCTGCAATTTGGGATGGCTGGATAGACATTGGACTACATTAATACCTTGACACACGAGCATAATGCGTTCCAGGACCGAGCTCGTAAGTCAGTTTACTCGTATCTCAAATCAATTTTTCCCATATAAATTAATTGAAAAAAAATCCGTTCCAACCCTCATGAAAAGACCAAAATCAATTATATAACAATGAAAAATTATGTTTTTAATTGTTCAAATTCAAGTTTTCAATTGTTCAAATTCATAACACCCACTCACAAAATGACAAATTACTGCTGGACTGTGATCTGCAACAAAATGTGGCTTTATTATAGAATTCTTACCTTCGAGACAGACGGTACCACCTAACGGTGGTGTGTGGAGGAGGGAGTGAGAGAGGAAGGGAAGGAGAGAGATTTGGACAGTACACGTTTGTCACGCTATTTACACTGTTGCTTACATTACATATCTTAACACTTAACAATTAAATTTACTTACATGCAATTAGCTTACACCTATTTAATTTTAAAATAAGTTCTAATCTTAGGTATTTTATTTTTTATTTATTTTATTTTTTTACCGTTCATCACTTTTCATTGCTCTTTTTACCTCACTTTCACCTTCACTTTTTGTAGGCTTTTTTAAAAAACCTATCCAAGGAGGTTTGTTTCTGTCTCCCTTTCAATATGTTGCGGAAACGACTTGGGCAAGTGTCGTCGTAATTTAATATCCTAACAATAACAGCGAGTGACATGAATATTTTTAAAGTCTCATTATTGCTAGTACTTTTTTGCCTTCAGATTTTCTCAGATTTATTTATGGGGTCGCTGTTTCTAGACAACGTTCTCCACCTTCCTTTGTTTTGTACATCTTGTTCTCTTAGACCCTTCTCCATCATGTCATTCAATAATTTACCTTTCCAACTGAACTTTGGTGTTCCCATCCTTCCTCTGTCCTCCACCTCTACGTTCATAACCCATTCACATACGTGTTAATCTTCTCTCCTCATGACATGACCAAACCATTTCACTCTTCTTTCTTAAGCTTTCCTTGAAACCTCTAATAATTTGACTGTCCCCTTGATCACTTTAACTCCACATCTTATATTTGTTTTGTGACACCACACATCCACTTCAGCATTCTCATCTCAGCCACTTCATTATTTTTTTCTTGTTTTTTTCTTTATTGGCAAAGTCCATGCTCCATGGAGAATGACTGGTCTAACAACACTTATATAAAACTTTCCCTTCAACCTTTGCACTGATTCTCCAATCACAAACTATCCCTGAAGACTTTCTCCAATTCATTCATGCACCCTGAATTCTGTGACTGACTTCTGCATCAATATTTTAATTATTGCTCATAACAGGACCAAGATATTTGAGGAAACAAAGCTCTTATGTCTTCTTGGCCTATTTCACTGTTAACTACAATTCATATCCACCTGTCCATATATATTTTCTGTGTTCTGCTAATTTTTAAGTCGCTACTCCCAAGTTCTTTCCATTTCTCCAACTTGAGTTGGACACCTCCTTTTGTTAGATCCATCAGCTTAATGTCATCAACAAACATTGCACTCCAAGGCACATCTTCTCTAACTTCCGATGTTATAACATCCATTACAGTATAAAATACGTACCTTAAGCCTTGTCCATACTATTGAGAATGTTCAACGGGCAACTACAATATGTAGTGAGAATGAGGGTTGACGAAATCAGCTATGGGGAAAACCACAGGCAGGGATCTGGCAATACTGCCAGTTGCCAGATCTGGAGTGGTTTTCCCACTTCTGAGGTCATCATATTTAATTATCACTACCCATTAATTGCCAGATCCCTGCCTGTGGTTTTACCGCTTCTGACGTCATCAACCCTCATCTCACTACACATTGTGGTTTGGTAACACCGTTTGCACATCGTGTATGCTCGATAGTGGTGAAAGGGCATTAAACTTCTCTGCAATTTCAACAGTGATATAACGTGGGGTTTCCTCTGCATACATATATTTCATTATTCTGACGTACTTTTAGGACACTTTTCTCCCTAGCACCTCCACACTTCCTGCCTAGCTATACTATCATACACTTTTCCAAATCAATAAACACCATAAGTAGTCCCCTGTGTTTCTCTTTATATTTCTCTACTGTCTACCCTAGAGCAATTGTGCTCTTTGCTGGCATAAAACCAAATTATTTCCCTTCTTAATCTTCCTCCTATAACCCTCTAACATATCTTTATTGTATGCAATATTAGCTTAATTCCTATGTAGTTCCCTCACTTCTGCACCTCACCCTTCCCTTTGCACTTCGGGACCATTTGGCTATTTAACCACATGCCTGGCATTCTTTCTTGGCGATACATCCTAGTTATTAAATCTAACAGAATGTCTATGCTTTCTTCTCCTAAACACTTCCACACTTCAGCTGGTATGCCATCAGGTCCCACGGCTTTCCCCTTGATCATTTTATCCAGGGCCTTCTTAACCTATTCTCTACTGCTATCCTGGCCTATTTTTTCCATGAGGGTTTCCATCTCTTATTATTATTCTGGAGTTCTCTTTATCCAGTGACTCTTCAAAGTACTACTTCTATATAGCTATTATGCTTTCCTCTTTTGATAGAACTCTTCCTTTTTTGTCCTTGATCTGTCTAATATGTGTTAGATCCTTTAGATGATTATCTCTGCTTTTACCTCAATTTAAAAAAAAATATTCATCTTACTCAATATCTTTCTCCCTTCCAAAGCTTCTGAATATCAATTCTATTTTAGTACACTTTCCCGTACAGATTCCAACCCACAAACACTCGTGCCGAGAGGACTTTTATCAGTTAGGTTTCCGTAGACTCTTATGTATACAAAAAACACAAAAACCCAGCAGAAGTCCTTTCACAAATGTTTCCCAAGAATATCACGTAGGTTTCTGCAGGCTTAGCATACGAAAACAAAACACAAACCATGTTTACATAAATTCATATCAAACATGATTAATATAGTTTTAAAATAAATATTCATATCTAAACCATAATATTTTACATGTTTTAAGGGAAAATAAAATTATATACATTGAAAATCTCCAAACAAACTTTCTTAGTGACAATAAAGGTATAGCCAAAACTTGCCTTTAAAAGTCTTAAAAGAAAAATGCATACCGAAAGTATCAAACTAGACTTTTTTCAGATGGGCACCGAAAAAAAAAACCTTATTAAGATCATCGGAAGGGATTTTCTTTTCATAGAATTTCCATGAAAAAAACTCATATCCAAACCAGCAAAAATCTGGTTTTACATAGATTACCAAAAAAATTTATGCAAACTAAGTAAAGAGGCTTTTTCGGGTATTTTCAAGAGAATCTTCCACATCCAAACTACCAGAAATTGCTTTTCGGTGTATTAAAAAAGAATATTCATATGCTTGCTACAAAACAACACATCTTATGTAACATTCAAGAAGAAAAATCACTTCCTAATTTTTATACAACTATACGAAAAAAAAGCAATTAAATTTCTATAGAATGATCATACGAATTTACGCAACCTGACTTGTATGACTTATGTGAAAAAAAAATCATATCTATTGTATACTACCCAAAAAAAGGAAAAATATTTTCATGATTTTAAGATAAAAACTACCGAACATTTTTGTACATGGTAATAGAAGCAATCCTCTTAAGGCTACGTAAAAACAAGTCTTTCCCAATGAACTTCAAGAGAATATTCACATCGAAACGTATGCATGCAATTTTGCAGTAGTTCTACTATCACATTCAGACCAGAGCAACCAGTGACTTTTACCACAATATTAAAAATGTATTCATATCCTAACCCCAAAACGTAGCTTTCAAACGATCCTCTAAATATATTTATACCCTAACGACCGAAAAGTGGCTTACAGCACGACATTTGAAGAACATATTCAAATTCAAACCAATAAACAGTGAGTGAATAGAATATTTTGCAAAAAGATAAAAAATAACTCTCTCTCTCTCTCTCTCTCTCTCTCTCTCTCTCTCTCTCTCTCTCTCTCTCTCTCTCTCTCTCTCTCTCTCTCTCTCTCTCTCTCTCAGAACATAATATGCAACAAATAAACCACATTCCAACAAGAAAGGAAAATGTCCTAGATCTAGTATTTGTGAATGAGGTGAACTATGTTAAAGAAATAATAGTGTATAACACGGGAATTTCAGACCACAATGTCATAGAATTGATAGTTCATTCCAAAGCAAGTGATCACAGAATTAATAAAAGCACAAAACTTTGGGAAGGATATGGAAAATATAACTTTTACAGTAAGAATATAAAATGGTCAGAAATAAATGAAGAACTGAATAAAGAATGGAAAAATGTATTTATAAGTGATAATATACAGGTAAATACGAATATACTGTACAAAATACTGGAGAAAATTGTTGAAAAATATGTACCGAAAAAAAACAATAAACAAAAGACGTGCATACCAAGAGACAGAAGAATCTTATTTCAGAAAATTAAAAAGTGGAAGAAAAATCTTGCAAAAGAAAAAAATGTGTGGAAAATGAGGGAAATAAAATGTAAGATAGAAAATGCAGAACAAAAGATTATACAGTCGAAAGAAAATGAAAAAAGGGACTTAGAAGAAAGGACACTTCAAAATATAAAAAGAAACCCCAAAGTACTTTACTCCTATGCAAAAAAGATGAATAAAAGGAGAATAGAAATAGGCCCTCTAAGAATTGAAGGACGGCTAACGAATGAAAAAAAGGAAATATGCAACATATTAGCAGAAAAATATAAGAGTGAGTTCACGCCAAGAATTGCGAATGAGAGTAATGAAACAGAAATGAGAGAAGAAAATGTTGAATATCTAACGGATATAGATATTAATGAAGCAGATATTGTCACGGCTATAAACGAAATTAAAAATGGATCGGCAGCCGGACCAGATGGAGTTCCAGCGATTTTGTTAAAAAAAACTGCAAACACTATCGCGAAGCCACTTGCAATACTGCTAAGACAGAGTATAGATATGAGCGAGATATATGTTAAACATAAATTAGCTTATATAACCCCTATCTTCAAAAGTGGATCAAGACTAGAGGCAAGCAATTATAGACCTGTTAGTCTAACATCACATATTATGAAAGTGTATGAGAGGGTAATAAAAAAGAAAATAATGAACCATTTGGTCAAAAATAATTTGTTCAATATGGGTCAACACGGTTTCGTACCTGGAAAAAGTACACAGACCCAACTGATAGCTCACTATGAAAACATATACAATAATATGATAAATGAAAAAGACACAGATGTGATCTATCTAGATTTTGCAAAAGCCTTTGACAAGGTAGACCATAACATATTGGAGAAAAAAATGAGAAAGCATAATATTGTGGGAAAGATAGGAAAATGGGTAAAAGAATTCCTGCAAAACAGAAAACAGATAGTGGTTGCAAATGACGAGAAATCAGATGAAGCCCAGGTAATATCTGGTGTGCCCCAAGGTACGGTATTAGCTGCACTGCTATTTGTTATTATGATCTCAGACATAGACTGTGATGTTGAAAACTCCGTAGTGAGAAGTTTCGCCGATGACACAAGAATAAGTAGAGAAATTACTTGTGATGAAGATAGGAACTCACTACAAAGAGATCTAAACAAAATATATGAATGGGCGGAGATAAATAGGATGGCATTTAACTCCGATAAATTCGAATCAATAAATTATGGAAACAGAGAAGGAATGGTGTATGCATACAAAGGACCTAATAATGAGACAATCACAAACAAGGAAGCAATTAAAGACCTTGGTGTAATTTTAAATAGGAATATGTTATGCAACGACCAAATAGCAACACTGTTGGCTAAATGTAAAGCAAAAATGGGAATGTTATTCAGACACTTTAAAACAAGAAAAGCTGAACACATGATTATGCTTTACAAAACTTATGTGCGTAGTACACTCGAGTACTGCAATGTGATATGGTACCCACACTACCAAAAGGATATTGCGCAAATAGAGAGCGTACAAAGGTCCTATACTGCTAGAATAGAAGAAGTTAAGGACCTTGATTACTGGGAAAGACTGCAATTTTTAAAACTATACAGTCTAGAAAGGAGAAGAGAACGCTACATGATAATACAAGCATGGAAGCAAATAGAAGGAATTGCTGAAAACATCATGGAGCTTAAAGTATCAGAAAGAGCAAGCCGAGGTAGATTAATAGTGCCAAAAAGCATTCCAGGTAAACTGAGAAAGGCGCACAGGACATTAATCCACTACGCACCAGCATCGATAATGCAGCGACTATTTAATGTGCTGCCAGCTCATCTAAGAAACATATCAGGAGTGAGCGTAGATGCGTTTAAAAATAAGCTCGATAAATACCTAAGATGCATCCCAGACCATCCAAGACTGGAAGATGCAAAATACACCGGAAGATGTATTAGCAACTCTCTGGTGGATATACGAGGTGCCTCACACTGAGGGACCTGGGGGAACCCAAACAAAAAATAAGGTAAGGTAAGGTAAGGCTCTCTCTCTCTCTCTCTCTCTCTCTCTCTCTCTCTCTCGTTATGTTTTCCCAAGGAGTACAAGCCTCAAGCAAAATACACAATGTAAAAATAAAATTCTTATTGTTAAGGATTTTCAATTCCAATCATCAATACCCATCTCACTACCTATTGTGGTCTGGTATCAATGTTTGCCCGACGAGTATGCTCGATAGTGTGTATAAGGCATTAATCTTTTCTGGAGTTTCAACATTGTTCCTACTCGTGTGGTCGACTCAGCAAACAAATCTTTCATAATTCTGATATACTTTTCAGATACCTTTCTCTTTCAAGCTCCTCTACACTTAGGTGTGCTATCATACACTTTTCCAAATCTGTCTACCTTCGTGCAAATATTGCATCAATTGTGCTCTTCCCTACCGTAAAGCCAAATTGTTCATCAAAATTTGTGGTTTCCATTCCCAATCTTCTTTCTATAATCTTCTAATATCTTTATTGTATTTGATATTAGCTTAATTTCTCTAAAGTTCCCTGACTCCAGCACAGCACCCTTCGCTTTGTAATTCGAGACCATATGGCTATTTATCCACGTCTGGCATTTTTTCTTGGCGATAAATCTTGGTTATTAAATCTTACAGGATGTTTATGCCTTCCTCTCCTAAACACTTAACACACTTCAGCAGGTATTCCATGAAGTCCCACTGCTTCCCCCTTCTTCATTTTATCCATTGCCTTCTTAACCTCTTCTCTGCTGATCTCCTTGTCTATGCTTTCAAGGGGGTTTCTATCTCTTATCATCATTCTGGGATTCGCTTTATTTAGTAACTCTTCAAAGTACTCCTTCCATCTAGCTTTTATGCTTTCCTCTTTTGTTAAACTTCTATTTTTGTCCTTCATCTGTCTGATATGTCTTAGATTCTTTGATGATTTATCTCTGCTCTTTGCCGACATTAAAAAATATTCATCCCCCTCGATGCCTTTCTCCCTCCCAAAGTTTCTGAATTCAATTATAGTTTAGTACACTTCCCAGTAGAGAAAAAAACCCACAAAAACATGCGTGTAGAGAGGAGTCTTACTTGCTAGGTTTCCATAGACTTATATATACAAAAAATATATGGACCACACAAGATCTTTCACAAATGTTTTCCAAGAATTCAAGGTACACAAATCAAAAACCCTGTATCACCTAGGTTTCTGAAGGCTAAGCATACATATTCCTGCTACCTCCATAAACTTCAAGGCTGCTTTTATCCTTTTCTCAACTTCAGCTTCACATCATCTCTCCTGATTTACTGTAGGCCAAAAGTGACCAAATTGCTCCACTTGTTTTATAAGAGCCTCTACTTTCACTCAACCCTTTTCTGTATTTCTCAATCATTTTCAGCTGTAATCACCAAATAATTTGTATAATGCAACTCCCACAATTCTTCATTTTCTATTTCTTCACCTAACACATCCATGGCCACCACAAGTAAAAACAGGCATAATAATGATCCATGATGTAAATCAATGATAAATTCAAAAGTGTCTATTTCCCCAACATAGAATTGCTACTTTTGACCCTGATCATCTGCACATTATCTTCATCATTCTAACCAATTTCTCCAATACTTTCCACTTCATCAAGCACCAAAATATCACTTTTCTTTGTATTCTGATCATTGGCCTTCTCTCTAGATCTACAAAACCACAGAAAAGTTTCTGGTTTCCCTCTAGCTTATTTCCTTGTAGCTGATTATTATAAGATGCCATCAACAACACCTTTTTTCCTCATGAATCCATACTACTGATTCCAAATCATTACAATATCTCTCTATCTCATCTAATATCCACTTAAAAACTTTCAAACCATACTCTGTTAGTTTAATTCCTTTGTATTTACCACATTCCATGACATTACCTTTCTGCTTAAATACTGATACCATTACTCTCCCATACCAACCTTTAGACATTATTTCCTGTTCCTAATTCAATAAACCCATTTTCTGTTGATAATGTTCCATCTCTAGGATCTTTTATGGCAAACCTGAGAAGATGGGATGCCCTTCTGTACCTTATTGCTGTTTTATAGAGAAGTATTCTTGTCCCTAGCAAATAATTTTTCAAGTTTTCGCAAATGTTCTCCCAGGACTTTGTTTTGAGCACCTTTCTTTCATCTTATCTCTATTAGGTGTCTTACAGCTCTCCTGCTCTTCTATTTTAGTTTTCATACATTTTCTCAAATGTTTTGTTTTCGTTTTAACACATTTCTTCAGTTCAGCATTCCACCAAGCTATTGTTTCGTTTGTCTATTTCCATTTATTTTAGATTGCAAGATATCAGTGGCCACTTCTTGAATCTTCTTTTTAATGGCATCCCCTTCATATTGGAATCATCGACATCCTTTTGTAGATGCCTATAATTACTTTCACTTCAGTACCTTTCCCTGCATTCTTGGTTTTGCAGTTTTGCAAGACAGAATCGTATTCTAACTTGACCTCTGATGGGTTAGGGTTTACCAAGTTTTTAATTTTATTGGCAACAGTCCATAGTAGGAGTAAATTGAGACAGATGGAACACTCATTACGACCATAAATAAATTTCTGTTGTTATTTAGTGCCTAAGCTATCATAAATTTGTCCGTATATTGCCCTCTTTCTTTATGCCAACGATGCCATGTCCACTTTTGGCTTTTCTGTTTATGAAAAAAATATTGATTATCGACATATGGTTTTGGATGCAGAAATTTATAATAATTTTCTTCTACTTTTACTATCAATGTTTTTGAAAGCCTGCAAAACATTTTGAGGTCCAGTTTTATTTAAGCCAACAAGACCATTCAAGTCTCCCATTGTGATTACACTATCTGCATATGATACATATTCCTTAGCATCTTGTTATTTCGTATATAGTAATTTCTAATAGTAGGCCAATTTCACGTGTTTTGGTCGTTCTTGTTAGGGGGGGGGGCACAAACTTGTATGAACCTTATTTTATTGGTGCCAATCTTCAAAGAAAAAATGGATAATCCTACCACACTTATAACCTATGTGAGCTCTCTTGCCTGAAAATTCATCCCTCAAGATAACTCCTGCTCGATGTTTAGCATCTCTAAACACTTTTGTAACTTTCCTAGTAACCATATTTCACATAATCCTAGAATGTCTATGGTCCTCCTTCAGCATCACAATTTCTTCCTTCTTTTCTATAAAGATGCTGAGAATAATGTTACCAAATATTAGTTTTCTTGTGCATTCTGTGTCCATTATCAATTCCGTTCCTGGTCCATATGTGACCCCACTAGACTGTAAATGCCGAGTAATGTGAACGAAGGAACAAAGGCCCATTCGTTGATCCAAAAGTCCGTCAAAAGGCAATATGTAAGAAGCTCATCCGCTTTCTGGGCCTGTCATGAGCTTTCGGGACTTCTGATTAGATATACCCAGACAACAATAGCTTCCGTATATTTATAAGGGTACCAAGGTACCAAGTCGCCTTCAGGTAGATATAAAGACTGCACTATGATTTTTAAGTATATATATATATATGTATATGTATATATATATATATATATATATATATATATATATATATATATATATATATATACATACACCATTAAATAAAAATATTCAAGTGACTTTTAATAAGACTTTAAGAAAGAACTTGAATAAAAAATCAAACGTGACTTTTATATGGCTAACGGAAAAATGGAGCTGATAACCAATTGTGTAATTTTCAGAGATTTTCATGAAAAATATTCATATTAAAACCAGCAAAAAGTTATTACTACACGAATGACAAAAAATATATATACATGCAAACCTCCTCTACAGACATTTTCAGATATTTTAAAGAAAATAACTTATCAAAACTACAAAAAAATTCCTTTTACACGATACAAAAGAAATATTCTTTTACAAAAATTCCTATATTACCTATGATCCCATATGCTATGAAGTACACAAACTCGTAACAGACTGTCCGCAACCAACCACAATTCTTTATTCAATTACAAATATATAAATATATAAATATACAAATAGTGTACGTATATATATATATATATATATATATATATATATATATATATATATATATATATATATAATCAATTTAATCAAAAGAAACTTTTACTTTGGAGAAATACTACATATAAAATTTAAATATATATATATTACTTTCAATGAAAATTCATATCAAAACTATCAAGCAAAACATTTTTATGACTAATGGAAAAAACATATGACTAACAAATGTGACTTTTATGAGATTTTCATACACAAACTATTGAAAATATGCAACCTACAAAAAGTGACTTATTTTGCTGTCAGGAAAGTCATATCCAAACTATCAAATATATAAGAAAACATTCATATTGTGACAGGCCGTGGTGACCCCGGAGTGACCAATGTAACGGGCAGAGAGAGGCCGACTCAAAAGGCAAGATGAAAGCAACTGAGTCACAGCCTCTCTCGGCCCGTCACATTGGTCACTCCGGGGTCACCAAGGCCCGTCACATTCGGGGCGAGAGGGGCTGTGACTCAAATGGCATGATGAAAGCAACAGAGTCACAGCCTCTCTCGGCCTGTCATATTGGTGACCCCGGAGTGACCACGGCCTGACACATTGGTGACCCCGTCACAATATCTAAATCCTCAACTGGGGCTTTTAACTCATCCATCAGGCAAACATTAATATCCTAACAATCAAAAGATTTTTAAAGAACATAGTCATATGCAGATTGTCAGTGAGTAAAATGAATATCTTCGATAAAATCTTGTTATAACAAGATCATTAAAAATATTAATTTAACTCAATGTCTTTCTCCTTTACTAAAAATCCTTTACTTAAACCAGCTGGCTCTGTCGCTCACTGTCCAAAGGAAAAGGCAACCCTTTTGGCTGAAGTGTTTGATGTCAATAAAGAACTTGATCTTCCTCATTCTTGTTTTCCTGAGGCTAAACTAAGTAGGTTAACTTTTCGATCTCGTGAAATTATAGCTCTCTTGGTGGACCTTGATGCTTAGAGAGGTGTAGACCTAAATAGTATTTTTCCTTTGTTTTTTATCAAGACTGCAGGTTTCTTAGCTTCAAAGTTATGGCCAATTTAGGAAGATGGGGGGGGGGGGGCTTTTAGCACTTGTTGGAGAATGGGTAATGTTATTCTACTATGCAAATAGGTTTGTGGTAGCTCAAGTCCAAATGATTACCGTCTAATTTCCATAAATCCCATATTATCTAAAGTTTTTGAATGTCTTTTGGCAAAACGTTTTAATAGGTTTGCTGAAGGTGATCATCTGTTTCCTAGTTTGCAATTTGGTTTTCGTAAAGGGCTTGGAGTAAGTAAAGCCCTTTTTACAATATCCAATGTTGTACGGAAATCCTCGAATGTGGTCAGGAAGTTCGTATGATTGGCCTTGATTTAGTGCTGCCTTTGACCATTTTAATCATGAGGCCCATCCTTTCAATCTCAAACAGTTGGGAGTGGATGGGTCGTTTCATAACACCATTATTGAATTTTTAAGCAATAGATCGCAAAGAGTTGAGCTGATGATGGGCACCATAGTGAGTATAGGAATGTAATATCTGTTGTTCCTCGGGGTATGGTTTTTGGCCCATTACTTTTTTTATACTATATACACATGCCATGTGGTTTAGCCTAGAACCAGCTTGTTGCATATTAGGACATGG